>NC_056737.1:1483230172-1483432672 GCF_019279795.1 Protopterus annectens
GAATTTTTTAAATTTTCTTAAAATTTCCAAAAATTACTCCCCAAACATTCCTTTGGCAGGCCATTTTTTCTCCATATTCTTCTTCCTTGCTAGTTACCCCTATAATAACCCTACTCCAAAATTTAATAATGCTGAAATACTGCTCAGTTTCCTACAAGTTAACAAGGACAAAGACATCTGTCTAGCATCCCTTTATATTCCCCAGGGATAATATTTCCACACTTGAAAACATCCTCTTGGCTCTAACAATATCAGCAATGAAACCATAATCTTAGGGGACGTAAATATCAACTGGGCCTCCATCCAGTCTTCAAACAACCTCTTAATATCAACCTATTTAAGTTTCCCAGCTAATCAATACTATTACACACCCATCAACAAACCCCTCTTGTGGCACCATCCTTGACTGGATTCTAGTGTCACATCCTCACTATTTTTCCGACAGTGGTACAGTTCCCGACCCTCTTAGTGATCACTTGCCTACTTTCACTCGCCGTCTCCCGTGCATCTCTTAGCGCACCCATAATTTGATCACTACCCGCAATGGCAAAAATTTTAACGCATCAACCTTCATATATTCTCTAAAAGCAGTTAATTGGAACAATCTAAAGACACTACCTTTAGAAGACGGCGGTTGCTCACTTTAACTTTACCTTCTTAGAAATACTTGATTCCCAAGCCCTATAAGAACAAAAAGAATAAAACAAACTCTGCCCCTGGTTAACCAAAACCACACTATCTACCATGCACCTTAGAGACAAAGCCTGGAGACTCTATCTGAAATAAGACTCCAGAACAACATATATTGCTTACAAAACCCTTCAAACAAAGTAAAAAGCTCATAACCTCTGACAGACAAAAATACTTCTTTACACTCCAAAACAACAATAAAACTAACCTCAAAAAATTTTGGAAGGGATCTCCACCCTCCTTAACCCCAGCAAACCACACACCCCAACCCCAGACCCAAATATCCCAGACCAAGATCTAGCTACACAATTCAACTCATTTTTCATAGATTCTATTAGCAAACTTACATCCCTCCTTCACACACCCCACCTCATTACCTAATACATCCCCAATCTCTCCTGCAAACAACCCTCCCATCATCACCACTTCGACCACATTCTCATCTTCTCACTGTCTATCTTCCACCTCTTCCACTACTCTTACCCCCTCTTCACCCATATCTTCCACAAGTTCTCTCTCCCAACTTTTCTCTATTCTCATTTAAACCTATCCCACTTCCACCATAAAGAAACTCCTTCAGAAACTGAAGCCATGTACCAACGCTCTGACAGCATTCCCTCTTATTTCCTAAGTATAGCAGAAGCAATTGCCTATCCCATCAGCATTCTAATCAACCTCCATCCATGAATGCACAGTACCCCTACTATGGAAGCAAGCCTTCATCATCCCCCTCCATAAAGGAGGCAACAATTGCAATGTCAATAACTTCCGCCCTATTGCTATCCTCTCCCCTATCTAAACTCCTGGAAAAGTGTATCCAGCTTCAACTCCTACCACATCTCTTAGATAACAACCTTTTAACCCCTACACAACATGGATTCAGGCCAAATCATAGCACTAAGGACAGCCCTCCTGTCCTTTCTTGAAGCGGTTAATAGAGCACGCGATTCGCCACATTGTTTCACCTTACTACTAGACCTCTTCAAGGCCTTGACACTATTTCACATAGCCTGCTCCTATCCAAACTGTCAGAACTTAACCTCTCTCCCTCCTCCATAAATTGGTTCTCCAGTTATTTATCAAACAGACACCAAGCCGTAATGTGGGAGAAGGCCACTTCGTCTTTCCTTAGTACCCCACTGGAGTTCCCAAGGATCTATTCTTGGTCCCCTCCTCTTTAATATATTTATAAATGACTTCCACAAATCCATTCCACATGCAAACATCATCCAATATGCAGACGATTCTACAATTATCTGCTCTGCCACCTCCCCCTCTCTTCTCCAAAAACTTACTCAGGAAGCTTTCTCAATTACTGAGCATTGGATGAAAATAAATCACTTGGCACTCAATGCCTCCAAAACAAAACTAATGGTATTTACCCCCTCCAAATCTACTTCTTTTGACATAAACTCTTTCTCAATTACCAGCCAAAACAACTCACCCTTGGAACTGGTATCTGAAACCAAGCTACTAGGTGTTCTAATTGACAATCAACTTAAATTCAACTCCCATCTACAACTAAATATTAAGAAAACTCATCAAAACTAGGTATGCTCTACCGTCAAAATCAGTATCTTACTAGTTCCTCCAAAGCCACTCGCTTCCTCCTTTCTCATTCCCTCTCTTCTCTCACGGGGCTCCATTACTGACTAATCTTCAGACCTCTCTAAAAGCCAGCTTTCCTCCTGCTATAACAAAATTGCCAAATCTAATATCCATAGGTCCTCCATCCACCACTGTTCCTCTCTCCAAAAACTAAATTGGCTCGAACTACCTAATCATCTTATCTATATACAGCTGACCTTAGCTCATAAGCTCATTCTCAACCCCTCTCTTTGTCCCTCTCTGTCTTCTGCCTTCAAAATGCACCTTCCAAATAGAGTCTTAAGGTCCAACAATCAAAACCTACTAGAAGTCCATAAACCATCTTATCCCCAGGTAAACACCTATTATCCTCTAACCTTTCCTGTCTCTGGAACTCACTCCCACCATGCATCCGTCACCTCTAATCACTACATATTCAAAAATCTCTTCATTCACATCTCAGGTCCCAATGGGATTGTTCTTGCTCCCACCCCTCATAAATATATGGTATCTTACCTCCTGTATACTTTGAGACTTAACTTTACCTAACAAAGCATGTTTCCCTTCTGAATAATTACTCTGTAATGTAATGTTGTGTTCCTTCTCCAACACAACTCTGCTATGTAATTCACCTTATTGTCTCAGCTCACGTACTTCACATTAATCTTCATTTATTGTTTGTTTTGAATGCTTCTTGAATTTTTCTGAGCTAAATGTTTTTTCCACTACTTGTATAAACTAATAATATTTAGCAATCTTGTGTATGTAACTAAGTTTTGTCTGTGCTGGAGCTTTTCTCCCCAGGACTCCATTGAAAACGGGTTCTTTTGGCCCAATGGACTATCCTGGTAAACCAACTGCAAATAAATAAAATAAATAAATGCCAGGCAATGGTGTAGCTACCAACAATACACACTCTCACTCACTACAGGGTTGCAATCCATACATGGACATCGCAGTGTCCCTGTGGACACATACATGGTACTGCCATGCACACGTTATGTCCTAAGACACTGTCCCAATGTCACCTTCCGATCTCCCTAGCTGTTATGTCCTGCCAACCTGTTTGGTATGTGTCTCCACACCAGCCCACTGACGTAACTGCTAGCCTGTCGTTGGACATTGTGTACCTTGACCGCCACACTACCGCATCTATCGCACTACACATGGGTGGTACTGCATTGCACGTGTGAACTGCATTCGTACACCCATGACTGGACCATTCAGTATGGCACTGGGGCACGTCCTCACATACGTGCTTCACACACTCATTCATGACCTCCATGCCTTTACTGGCACCCTTGTTGGGCTTCTGTGTGCCACAGCACACCACATACACATGCTGACCACCTGTCATACCATTGCATGGGTGGTTGGTGTGGTACAGAGGGTAACAGATCAGACATTGTCCCCACATTGCCCTTCAGCACCATTCCACATTCTGGTATTGGCAATGTACACATCCACCATCACATCATACCCTGTGTCTCAGGATGTTAGGCTATATGACTCCTGGACAGGACACACAGTGGTGCAAGCATATCATGCTACCTACTACATGTCAGGTACATGTGGCATTACACAGTCCTCAGTCATGGTGCCCCTCATGTTCACTATTTGCTTACATACACAACATGCTGTCACAGAGTACTGTCCATGCCTAGATATCCCACATCTACATACCTGGCACCATTGTAGCTCCACCAGCTCATACTGATAACAACCGTACAGGTGTCGGTGTGGCGGATACATCATGTGGGTGTCATTGCATCAGGATGCATCACACATGGTGCATGCACATCACCTTTGCATAGCAACAGTCATCCACTGGGTATCACATGGATACTGTCCCCATACATGCATATCACATTATACATGGTTGCTGTACACACACATGCCCCACATGGTGCTGTGGTTGCCGTATTCCACTGTGGCATGGGTACACATCTGCAGGGCCACACATATCTGTACTGTGTGTGTTGCTGGTACATAGGTAGCCATTGTACCTGTGCCATACACACATCTACACATGGGCAGGGTTACAATAACACATTCATGGTGTACCTTCCACAATGGCTACGACTTTACATGGCACAGCATTATCATGCCATGATGTGTACCAGGCTCAGACAGTTTACATATGCGGATGACAGATGGGGAACACATCTGTACTCATCTGCATACCACATACACAGGGTGTCATCTACTCTGACATGGGCCATGTCCTCCGCATTACTGATGCATGTAGTACTCATACATGGCAATTGCAGTGGGCGGGGTGAATGGAGCACTCCTGCATATGTGCACACATGCCACATTGCATGGCCTGGGCTTCTGTGTTACTTCCACAGACACAACGCACACCATGCTGTGGAACATAGGTTCTGTGCACATCCCACAGGGACACACTGTGGCACTGTTCATGTGATAACTCCCTTGCTGATAGGGTGACACATAGTCATGGTACCACCACAGCAGCAATACTGTGTAGACATGCAGTTGACATCCACCTCTGCTGTTCAGTGGACACTACCATGGGTAGGTGACACTACTGTGTACACTGCACATGTGTTTACACATGGACCTGCCGGACTTCATTGTTGCACACATTGCACCTGCTACAGATCATTTGGACATGGTTACTTGGTGTTCCTTCCATTTCGGGTGGCTATTCTGCTACTACTCTGCCCCATATGTACAGGCCATACGTATCCTGTTAGTGTACATACCAATAGGCCATAACTCCATTATGCATGATATGCCTGTGATACTGTGTATGATGTCTGTCATATCCACCATGACAGCTTTACATTACACATACTTGACATAGTAACCCCTACTGCGAGGCATACGTGCACGTCGTGCCCACATTACGTATGACATCGATGGTATATGCCCATACACATGTGTGCTGTGACAGTATACATACATGTCCTATCCCCTGCTGTGGCACTTCCTTGTTGGACATCCACTGCCAGCATCGGCGTGGGGGGTGGCATTGTTCTGTGTTATGCCCCCCTGTGGCAGCCCTTGTGTTATCCCGGCTGTGTACATGATGTCCCACTGCTGTGCACACGGTGTTCACAGTCATTGGTATGCTCAGCGGGATAGCACTACATAACCACCTTTCACCACTCTCTGCTTTATGGACAAGTATCCTTACTTACAAACACCGTTCACATACAGGGCAGCTTCATCATACACATCATGCGTTACACACCAGTACATATTGTGGGTTCTACATACCTTTACTGTGTTTCCTTCCATTTTCTGTTGCGTGTCTCGCTATTGCGTTGTCTCTCACTCGATCCATTTTTGATTTGTGGTTCGGTATGAGCATATGGTCTGAATATCCTAGGAGTCATCCTTATATCCGTCGTCACCTGCGACATGTGGGTTCATCACACCAATAGCTGTTCCTCGGTGTGTACTTGTGCGCATATCACCTGTGCATCTACTCCATTCGTACAGTACGCGTCGTAACTAGGGCATGGTTCATTCCTCGCCTGGGCGTTGGTTATTTGCACTACCTTCGTGGAGATGGTCTGTATTGTGTTATGTTATGTGTAACTGCAGCCGCTATGTGTGGCATCAGGTACATTTTGCAGTGGTGTTAGCCATGGATTGTGTATGTTGGGTATGGTATTATGTTCGACATGTGGGTGTCCCTGTCCTGGCGGCGTCTGTCGATGGCGTTTTGCATTCGGATGTGTAACATAGCTCTTGTATTCCTTTAAACAACGGATGCAGGTATGCATCCGCTGCTGATAGTGTTTCCCACGCGAGATGTTGTGGTTATGCCGCTGTCATTGACTGCATGTATGTTTGTGCTGCTATTGCGGCTTGTATCCCTTTGATATGTGTGATGGGGAATATCGGAGGTTGTGGGTGACGGGTACGGGTTGTGGGCCTTGCATTTCTACATACACGGTATGCTTGTGTGTGTTCTCCATCCCTGCCTGGGGAGCTGGCAGTTACCTGTCTGTTGTTCTGGGAGTGTAGGTTGTGTTGATGTCGTCTGGTGTCGGTATCGCCTGCATGTGTGCTTCCTGCATGTATTCCTCCATCACATCGGTAGTATATCTTCGGTTGTTCGTACGTGCCGACTATCCCTTGGCATTTTGTCCTGGATATTTACAGTCATTGTGGTCCTGTACTTGGGACGGCCTGTATGCTACTGGTTGCCACCTATTCGGGTGGCGATTGCTTGTTTGACACTCGTAGAACACACAGCGGTGTTTACGGGCCGATACGTAGCCATGATCAGTACCGGGGTAGCACATGTGTATTTCCGCGGTACATGACTATTGCTGTGTAACGTTGCCGACGTATCGTTTTGCAATTAACATATCGGTGTCATACATACAGTCATGATTTGTACATACGTCCTTTGCATTTCATGTTGGCTATATTCCTGTGGTACATTCTGGGACATTTTCACTTTGCATCGTTTTACGTTGCCACGCGCCTAGCCAGGGAGGGGCTCTCAGTATTACTTTGGCGGTACTGCTGTACATACGCCTGTGGTTCCTATACTGTATGCCTACACATATTGTTCCACTCCGCCTGTCACATGGCACCAACATACACATTTTACAGTGGCACACACATTACACTCGCACAGCAGAACACACGACACCCTCACCGCACACATACACATACTGCGGCTGTCACAGGGACGGTTGCACACAGTACCTGCGTGGCCCGCATCACTGGCGGCGGTGTCTACCTCCACCCTCATATCCTCATAATATTACCCGCACATGTACTGTTACTGTACCATGGCCTGGCGATCATCCCGACCCGCGATTATGCATTTAGGTAGGTTGACCTTTCCATGGGTGGCGTTTCCTGTTCTGTCAACCCTCCCGGATACTCAGGTTGTCGTTCACTATGTTTACTATGTACAGATATCGCGTCTTACTTCTCTGTCACCTTGCATCCCTCTGATTCCCTGTCTTACCTGTTGTACTTTATATATGTGTATGTGTACATATATTTCTATGTGTGTAATGATATCTATCTCCATATCTGTATATGCACATATGTACATGTTTATATGTGTACACCTTGCGGCGAACGTGGCAGCATACAGCAACGCCGTCTGCTGTAGGACCCGCGTACAATTAAGGTGTTGGCATTCCATGCTCCGCTGGCTGTTGGGTGTGCAGTGTTTGGGTGCTGCCTATGTTGGAGTCACACATGGGACCACCCATACGGTACACATTATGGGTGGCCATGTTTGTGTGCCATCCATTTCACTGTGTGTGCAGGTAGGGAGGTGTCAGTCCATGGGGCCTACGCTGTCAGAGTATGTGCTATACATTCCCTCTTTGCCAGGGCATAGGCATATTGGGTATGCCTCCGTCTGCCTACTGGGGCTGGCACAGTGTGTTCATGGCGCTGAACCCTCTGTGCCTGTGCTTGCCTTGGCAGTTGTGGTGGGCTTTGTGGCCCTTCACCATTATGTCCCTGCAGCAGCTGTTTCCGCAGGATCATATTATGTAGCATGGCACATACTATGAATATGTGGGCACATGTGCCTGGAGAGTACTGCAGGGCTCCACCGGATGTATCCAAGCACCGGAACCGTGATTTCAGCATCCCAAACACACGCTCTATGATTATTCTGGTTTGTGCGTGTGCCTCATTATGGCGTTCTTGCATGTGTGTGTGTGCATTTCTGATGGGAGTCATCATCCACAGCTCCAGTACATAGCCAGCATCCCCCACAAGGTGGCCTTGTGTGATGTCCCCCCTGGCGAATACCTGATACAGCTGTGAGGCATGCCAGATATGGGAGTCGTGGTAGCTTCCAGGGCTGCCAGCACACACATCCATGATAATGCCCCGCGCATTGCACACAACCTGGCAATTGATGGAGGGAATCCCTTGCGGTTTATGTAGCGTCTATCCTGCTCCCCAGGTGGTGACTTGATTTGTATGTGCGTACAGTCTATCGCACTCAGTACCTCCGGTATTGTGCCACACGGTGGAAGTGGCGCATATTGCTAGCCAACTCCTCCTGAGATCTGGGGAAGTATATATACTCATGGGCATGTCGTAACATGGCATCCAGAAACTGGTGTAGTACCCTGGATGCTGATGCCTGTGAGATGCCCATTATATCCCCGGTTGGCCTTTGAAAGGTACCTGTAGCCAGTATTCACAAGCTTACACATACCTTTGTGTCCACTGGGATGGGCTCCCCTCTGTTGTTTCTTGTTCTCAGGCGTGGCCGGCACAGCTCCGCTATTTGCTGTAACGTGTCCCTGTCCACCCTGTAATGCTCTATCTCCAGGTCTTGTAGCCCCTGGTAGGTTACCCTTGGTCTGAACACTGTCCTTCTCCTCTGAGGCCTACGGTAGTTGTCGGCACCCTCCTCCGCAACTCCGTCTGTCTCTGACACATGCTGATGTATCACGGCCACGGCGGCACCCAACATATACATTTTAAAAGTTCCCCGTGTGTTTACACCTAGAGTGCGGCGTTTGGGAATACGCGGCTGTGTGTTGTGTGCATTCACACTTTATACTGTTGTGCTGTACACCCGGTGATGTCATAGGGTGTGTCTGTGCGGCCGTATCTGTGGATTATCTTCCGTGTTTTACTGTTGGCACTGCAATGCTGTTGCCTTTGGTGTTGCATTACACTTGCCTGCATTGGTTTAGCTTTAGACCTTACCTTACTGTTTCTGCACGTTGCGCATACTATTTCCTGGATTGCATCCTGCAGAGCCCTGTCTTGTGTCGTTTCTGGGACATGGCATATCATGCATTTTGTCTGCCGCCGCCGTTATGCTACCTCTCTACTTGGCTGTGCTGTATCGGTTCTTCACTCTTTGCATTCTGCTACCTCCCCTACTTTCTTTGCATTCATATGCCTCCCCTATCCCGTTTTGTGGGTTTCTGCATGCAGAGTTGTCAGCTGCCGCCAATTGGCCTTCGTGGGTTGATTGGTGTTGATTGCTCATTACGACTCCAATTACACTGCTTCTGCATTTCCTCATATTCTCTGCATCACCTTCCTGTATCCGTTGTTGTTGACGGGGTGGCCGTCACATGACTGGGTTAGGGGAACGTAGTCATCCTCGTGCACATGCATCTCTGTGCGCATTGTGTGCTCTCAGCGCAACTATTTCCCCACACGCCGGTCCTGCTGCTGTGATGTGCATTGTACAGCCCATGTTTGCTGAGCTCCAATGTGATTCCTCCTACAGTGGCACACCCCTCTGCGGTTGACATGTATTCCCTCTGGGCCACTCCTCGGTGTATTACCACTGCGCCGTTTGGTGCAGCCTTACGCTGGCGGGGTTTTGCGATTCAGTATTATCTGCCTCATTTGCATGGCATTGACTACTAATTCATAGTTACAGCGCCGAACACTGCCGCCACTCCTTGGCAACCCTTGCGCCGTGGTTGTGGCTTTCCATGCATACTATGGTGTATTGTGGCTGTGAAGCTGATGTGCATTATACTGCTCTTTTATGACATTGTCATATTATTTCATTGTTTCGCACCTTCCGGGGACATGTCCTGGGGTTCTGCTGTGGTTTCTGCGGACATACCATTTATGTCATTATTTACATTTTGTGCATGTTTTCTTTTGAAATTCTCGGTGTCTTTCGCCATTGTCATGTTGCAACAGTATGATACCTGACGTTGACAGCCTTCCGTTACTCCTATGCCATGTTTGGGTATATGTAAACCATTTTTTTTTGGTTTACATTGCCATGCCCTTATGCTACGCCTGCGCCACTTCGTGGATCGCTATATGTCTTCATTTGCATGGTGCAACACCGCACATGGGGTGTTTAACATACCTACGCCGGAGGTGGCGCAACTCAGGCACACGCCGGTAGTGCACGTGGAATTGGATCGTACCTGAATCGCTCAGCGGCCATATTTGGCCTTGTAGCGCCTACGCTATGCGTGCGCCTGGCGCACGGTTCATGAATCCCGGGGATTGATTTAGTCTTCTGGTGACTATGACTCACTGTTGGTTGGTAGATTTCTCTTACACCATCCTGAACAATTTTTTATTCTAACATTCCACTGCAAAATGTATTTTCTCTTATTTACTGTCCTAGACTATTTTGCTGACAGTGTTCGATACAGGTACTTCTCAACCAATTAACACAAGAATTCTGGACAAAGCAGCAGAGCAAAGGCCCAAAATCAGGAATGGATTTTAAATTGTGCTATTTAAAATGTTGAAGTTGATAGAATAACAGGTTTTGCATTAACATGCATTTTATAAGAGATATGAAGTCTGAAACTCAAATGCCTGTTATTGTTTATTCATTTTGTTACACAAGTTTGTTAGAAAATCACAAGTTTCTTGAACAGACCAAAAATATGAGGCTAAAATCTGGATAGTTAAGAGGTATATTTGGTAGGTAAGGGTGCACAGTATATATACTGTATTGCATACTTTATTGTTTAATTGTCTAAATAGTTGCTACTGCTGATGCAGGAAAATACACAAATAATTTTTATTTATTTATTTGTCTTAACAAGTCATGTGCCTTTTATTGTGGTTTGGAGCCCATCAATAATATACAGTATGGCTTCAAGATAAACTATTACATTTTCAATCTATATGTTTTACTTGGAAAGAAAGATATCTGGGATATGTTTCACCATTGTGAAACATGAAGATATCCTACCCACCAGGCTGTAAAAAGAGAGAATCATGATCAGTTGCCAATCAGGGATCAGGATCTTCCAGATTACACAAGCTAACAAATCAATGATCTGCAAGTACCAACATGACCAGTCATAGTCCATGTGGGTGTAAATGACTTGAGACATATCTCCCTAGGCTATATGAAAAGAGACATATTGGGGCACTCAGGCTGTGTGTCCCAGGCCAGTATAAGCCTAGCACTGAGGAACATTGTAACTTCTACATGGATGATGCTACAATGTAAACAGAAGATAATTGACTTTTAATAACTGGATTAGTTTCAGTGTCATTTGAATGGGGGTACAATATTTGTCAGCCTGGGAGGATATGCCACAGACTATGCTGCTTAGCCAGGAAGGGTCTGCACCTGTCCCCTCTAGGCTTTAAAGTATTGGATACAATGTTGTCCACCTCCACATTGCCTTTTTAAGCATTACCAGCATGATAAAGCTTTTGACATATCAAAACCAACCCAATAAAATCCGAAGGCTTTATTGCATAATGACTGAGTCAAAATAAGAATCTCCACCCTCTGCAAGCTCTCCTCACCCTGAAGAATGTAGACATCTATGCAGTTACTAAGATGTGGCTTAAAGCCATGGAAAGCACCCTGGCAGTGCAGGGCTATAACACCTTCCACACATTTAAACCATTCACTGCATAGGAAGGGACAAATGGTGGAGGTGTCTCAATTTACCTCAAAAACAGCACACTTCAAGACTTGTCATACAATATGATAAGCTTGAACTTCTGTACATACAAGTAACAATAGGCAAAGTCCAGTATCTTTTCCTTGCAAGTTATAGACCCCCAATTCGACTCAGGAAACCTGTATCACGTACTTAAATGTATGTGATGCACTCCCCTTTCAACAACATGGGAGATCATTTTGCACATACTCACACAAACACACACACACACACACACACACACACACACACACACACACACACACACACACACACATGCAGTGTAATGCCCTCATTGGTCAGATTAGACCATAAAGCATTCTCATTTGAAATAAAAATAAAACCTGGAAACCTAGCTAACCTGGAACTTTTAGGAATTATACTAATTCACACTTTCTGCTATTAAGGGAAACCCTATCAAAATGTCAACACTCTCCCCCAAAACCCTGAGAACACTGTTCCCTATAAAGATTGTTCACAAAACCCTGTATAAGCATGTTAATGGCTGCACAGTGAAAACTGTACATACCCAGAATAAGGACATGACAAACTCAGAAAACAAGCCAGTTTGGTGGAATCCTTTCATCAATAGGTCGTATAAAAAAAGGAAGAAAATCACAGCAAAAATCAGGAATTGCAAAGACCTACAAGGTAAAAAACTCCCTCATCAATTTAAGCAAGCAACTTATGGGGCTAATCAACGCTAACAAATCTAAATCTGAGGTAAAAATAGCCTCTCAGGTGAAATACAATCACAATGCATTATTCAGCTATGTCCACAACCTCCAAAGCAATACACAACAATGTGACAAACTAATTGAAAATGAAACCACCTATACTGAGGTGTAAGATACTGCAAATCTACCGGCCAACAAATTTAGCTCCAATTTTTTCCCTCTCCAATCCAGACACCCCTCAGGAAATACCTCTGACCATAACTCTCCCAACTATCACTAGGGAACAGGTCCATAATGCACTCTCAAGCTTACTGAATTAAATTGTATAAAAGTTAAAATGGGCATTATTGCACTTAGGGAATGGGATCACTGTAAATCTGTTTTGTTTGATATATATATATATATATATATATATATATATATATATATATATATATATATATATATATATATATATATTTATTACTATTTTTTAGTATATTTTTAATGTAAAATAGTTCCTCCACCTAATGTTTCAAACTTGTTGTGGTATATATTAATGGTGTTGGAGGAAGCATTTTATAGCTAAAATGTAACATTTAAAAAATAACCAGGTTATTTGCCTTATTTTTGGTCCCTTACTCCTAAAATCATTTGGTTGGCAGGGACTGGAGATTGAAATTTACTAAATAATGGCATACATTTGAGCTTCAGACTTTTTTTCCTTCAGAAAATTCATGCTAACTTAAATCCTTTTACTTTAGCAGCTTTGTAATGTTATGAGTAATAATTAAGTTTCTATTTTAGATCCTTTGTTCCCCAAAGACTTTTTCAGCTGAAAGGTGCAGAGGTTTGTAAACCTCTTTACTGCTGCTGCTGCCTGTGGTTATCTACCACACTCACCCTCACACACACACACACACACATACACACACACACACACACACACACACACACACACACACACACACACACACACACACACACACACACACACACACACACACACACACACACACACACACACACACACACACACCTCTGCTTCAGAACAAAACACATGCTAATGAAATCCCTGTTATTCTAGCAACTTTCTAAGTTTATAAGAGCAATAGTTAAAATCTGTCCCTATTTTCAGCCCTTTGTTTCCTGCTCTGTCCAGATTTCTTGTGTCCAGAATTATGGCTGAGAGTTATGCAAAGTTCTTAAGTGATGCTGTCAGGGATCATTCTTGATCTTCACTTTCTTTCTCTCTCTCTCTCTCTCTGTCTCTGTCTCTCTCTCACACACACACACACACACACACACACACACACACACACACACACACACACACACACACACACACACACACACACACACACATGCACACTCTCTTCTGATTTAATGCACGCATCCACTTGCACACGCAGACAGCGACATAAACACACATATACACGATCATCTCTCTCTCTTACTTTCATTCAAGCATACACTCTCTCTCTTTCTCTCTCTCTCTTTCCCTCTCTGTTAAACACATGCACGCTTTTTATTTTACATTTGCTAAATTGCAGAAGCACTGCTTAGTTAGTGTAAAATCGTAGCTTAATAGCTCTCTCGCACTTACACACGAATACACTTTCACACACAAACACATACACAGTTTTTTTTTTACTTTTATTTTATTTTACACTTGGTAAACAGCAGAAGCTCAGTTTAGCTAGCGTAAAAAAATGGTGGTTATTCTATTTACTCAGTCTGAGCTCCACAGTGGCTTTTTATGCTGCCATGAAGTGGCGGACATGTTTTTCAGCGGGCATTACTTGTGCATTTATGCCCTCCTGGAGAATACTCATTCTCCAGTCAGGATACTGATGTACAGTAAGCCCATTCTCTAAAGCATAGCCGGTTTTAGGCACCAGCGAACCCTGTGGTCGCTGGGGGCCCCCTGGTCCTGGGGGCCCCCAACCACTGCAACTTATGTTATCTTGATATTTTGTAACATGTCTGTAAAACCAACAAAATCTAGTACAGCAAGCTTGTATACTTAAACCAGGTAAGTAACAATAACTCGTATTTATCTCCTTCAAAATTCAAAGATCTTTAGCTATAGTAGCAGTATTTTGTCAGGTAACAAACTTTACAATTTCATTAAATATTTTACCAATGAGATAATGCCCCGGCCCAGGTTAAGCCCCGATGGTGGACATCCTCTTCACTAAAATTAACAACATAGCCAGCTTTAGGTACCTGCAATAACTGTGACTGCAGGGGGCCCCTTAATCCTCATTGACTGTGTGGGGGCCCCACAAAATCTGCTGTTGGTTGGGGAAAAATGAGGATAAAAAAATGTATTAATTTTCAATTACACTCTTTAACCTGAACAGGACTGTAATATGACCCTGTTAGGACAAAGCTGTAATGAACATAAGCAAAGTAAGCACTAGAGAGATCAGCAGCCCAGGGTGACCGATCTCAGTGCAAACTGTGGAGTTTAAGAAGAGCTGATGCTTCTAATCTTCAGGGATGGTTTCTTTTTCAGGGTTTTTATACATACTGGCAGAACAACTGATACTATAACTCTCAACGTCTTTGCTGAAGAATTCTGCTCAGTGATAAAAATAATAGCATAATAAAGTCTCAAAATGAGGAACACATTTTATATTTTACTCTAATTCACTTTGAAAAAGTTAATAGAATAACACATTTGCATCAACATGCAATTTTTAGATAATAAGTGTAAAACTCTGATTACTTGATTTAGTGTGACAGAGTAAAATTATGAGACAAAATCAGGAATATCTGTGAAATCAGGGATAGTGATAGGTATTAATTTATTACTTACTGAGGTAAATAAAATTGTCTTATCCCTGTTGCTGTTTGATGACTGCTAAACAGCAGTCACTGATCTTGTGTAGCAGTACTAGTGTTGTACAATATATTTGCTGAAATAAGTACAAAATTAACATTGCTATGATGTATGTGTGTGTGTGTGTGTGTGTGTGTGTGTGTGTGTGTGTGTGTGTGTGTGTGTGTGTGTGTGTGTGTGTGTGTGTGTGTAAAATATCACTGATTTTTATCAGTGCACACATCCAATAATGCCGGAACACACACATTATTCTTCTGTGTATCAATAAAAAATGTAGCTAACAAGCTAACAAGTGATTATATTTCAAAAGTAAGGCATAATGTATGTCATAGGCATTCAGATACAGATCTTCTAGGTATCAGGTGGCCTCCACTCCCTAGACTGTATAAATAGATACAGGGGGCTCCCTTAATCATCCTTGACTGTGGCGACCCCAAAAAAGCTGTTTTTGGTTGAGGAAAATTGAGGAGAAAAAATGCTTTCATTTTCTGATTGCACTCTTTAGCCTGGATGGAGTTATTATATGACCCTGTTAGGATAAAACTGATAATAGCCTCTGTCCTCAACCAGAAACATTCTAAAACATCCCTGCTCAGATGTTTGTGTACAGAAATTTACCGTAGGTTATGAGGGTGCTGGGGATTGTGTAGTCATCATTTCCTTTACTTTTCTAACAGACCTCAGAGGTATACAAAGAAAGTTACTTTAGCTCCTGTAGGGGCAGTATACTGCCTGGTAGCAGCAAAGTAGAATACATTATTGCAGTCATTATTTATTTTCACTTTCCTCACAATCAAACATCATACACATATACAGCTGGTTGTCTTTGGCGTTAGGATCGAGGAGTTAGTAGGCATGCTATATATATATGTATTTCAGCAGTCACTTGAAATACATGACTGTGGCCATTTGAACCTCTGCTTTCATCCCAATCTAACACCAGAGGGTTGCATAGGCAGTGACTGTCTTTTTGGGAGGATTAGTGATGCAGGCAGTATTCCCATACAGGATCTGTGTATCCTCACAATTGACTCTTTAATTTAATGGAGCTC
This sequence comes from Protopterus annectens, assembly GCF_019279795.1. Classification (NCBI taxonomy): domain Eukaryota; kingdom Metazoa; phylum Chordata; order Ceratodontiformes; family Protopteridae; genus Protopterus; species Protopterus annectens. Next base: position 1,483,246,383 of record NC_056737.1, read on the forward strand.
CTATTTTTGTCAGCTTTGAATTTTAAGCCTTGGGTACAACTTATCTCTTCATTGGAAGAAAAAAAGACTGAAATTCTTTTTTCTTACTCAAAATTTTTGTTTAGGCCACTTTTGGATTAAAAGGTTGGGAAATGCTCTAGCTTCTGGGGGCAGTGGCTTAATGGAGTTATTTCTTAAATGATTATTACTATGCTGACTTGGTCAGGAAAGTATATCGAAAAGACATAAGGAAAACTAAAGCTGATAAGCAACATTGAATTTCTTTCCTTAATCATCATTTCTGTTCAAGCCATCATTGGGTAAAAAGAAAAAAATAAACTTAAAAAGCACTTTAGAGCATATATAAAGTTATGACTTCTTGAAAAAGCTGAAGAAAAAAGGTAAAATGTGAGAAATGGAAGAAAAAAAGTAATGTGCATAAGTGGGAAGCCCAACATGGGGAAAACAGAGGGGAACTCAGGAGTGTGTGTGTGTTTTGTTTTTTATTTTTATTTTGGCGGGGCTGAAACAGTAACCAGTACCTAGGATTCCATTGCATATTAGTTCTGTCCTGTACATAGAGTTGTTGTAATGTATCCTTGTTACACCTAAATGGCAGTAACTGTAAATGTCCCTTTGTGAGATGGGCCAACATAGTGTGGTATGTATGCCTGTTGTAATAAGATCATTTTAGCTATAGATCAGTCTGTGTGTACTACTCCTAAAAGCCTGCAGCATGAACTATAAAGATGGATAGAAGTAGTGGCAGTGACAGGGTGATACTTAGACTGAAAGTGGCCAGGGGGCCCCCAACTTGACATTTGCTGGCGGCCCCTAAAATGCTAACACCAGCCCTGCTCTAAAGAGAAATAATTAATGTGTAATTGGGGGCTTTAAATGTTATAAATTGTAAGCCTGTTTGAAGTCTATGTATCCACTGAAAGCAAATGGCCGAGGTACCAGATGTTATATTTGCGAAGTAAAGGCTTTTGAATCACTAAATGTTCGGTGGTGAATTTATTTATTGATAAATACTCTACCCAGGTTTAAGAAGGCCACAGACACTTTCACATTCATAGACTAATCCAGACAAAATCGAAACGGCAGGTACCTCTAAGTGACCACAACCAATTCAGCAATGCACTGTACCTTTGCTTCTCCACACGAGAATCTGGTTCATAATGTAGCAAACTTTAATCCTGAAACTTTTACATCTACTGTACAGCAATGCAACTGGCACCCAGTAAAATAGATCCATTTAATGTAGCAAACTTTAATCCTGAAACTCTTACATCTACTGTACAGCAATGTAACTGATGCCCAGTAAAATAGATCCATTTAGGCAAAGCAGTAGAAATGGTTACTTATTAAACTACAGGAACTCAAAATGAGGAGTGCAGACAAGCTGAAAGAAAAGACTGATACTACAGGAGCAGAGCGAAGCTTGAAAGTCACTCTTTCTTTTATACTTCTTCTTAGCAGGGGAACAGGCCACACTGTACCCCCTGTTGGGGGGCAAGCCCCCACACAACCCAAATTTATTTATACTAACTCTGAGTTTGCCATACCTTGAAGAAAAGGGAATATTCCATGAAATGATCATTTCAGACTTAACTTGTGTGTGTGTGTGTGTGTGTGTGTGTGTGTGTGTGTGTGTGTGTGTGTGTGTGTATGAGTGGACACACACACTCACACACACACACACACACACACACACACACACACACACACACACACACACACACACACACACACACACACACACACACACACACACACACACACACACACACACACACACACACACACACACACATGTTGACTCTTGTCTCTTTCACTATATTCATTCATGTTACATGAGGCCAAAGGCATTGTATAACCAATACATGAATGTTAAATGAATACTCACCACAACTTTTCTGTAATATTACTTAATGCATATTTTTTCTGTATGTTTATTTATTTATATTTGTTTACCGGGGTAGTGCACTGATCAATACTGACCAACTTTAGGCTCAGTCTGGGTGAAATACAAAACATTTCACAAACAAAAATGACAGAAATGTAAGGAATAACAGAGCAGTTCAGAATAATTACATAGAAAAAAATTTATGCATACATTCTAGTGAACAAGCACAGTGCAATGTACAATCAATTAATATAATTTTCTTTTCAAATTGAGTAAAGCAATTCTTACAGAAGTTAACACTAAGCTCTATACTATTACACACACACACACACACACACACACACACACACACACACACACACACACACACACACACACACACACACACACACACTTCTCTGGCCACTTTCAAGAGAAATCTTGATGAGTTAATGGGAAATAGAAATTTCACCCCAGGGATCACGCCAATGGCTCTAATCGATAGAGGCACTGGGAACTAGTGGTGATATGATGCCAGGGCACTTCTATGGGCTAGGCTTGTAAAGGTTCCAGGGCCGTTTGCCTAGTACACACCTATGAACCTATGAAAATACATAGACTAAATTATATATATATATATATATATATATATATATATATATCTGAGACAGATGCCTGGTGTCAGTGCCATGGCCTCAAGCTCAATGCCAAAAAGTGCAGTGTCATCCCCTTTGGTAAAAACTCTGTACCCATGAACTACCATATAGGCAGCAATCTACTTAACACCAAATGTGTGCTAAGAGACGTTGGGACCCAGGTGGACAGTAGTCTCTCCTTTGATAGTCACATCACCACAGTAGTCAGGAAGTCCTTCTACATGGCACACCTCATCATAAAAGGTTTCTCATCCAGGACAAAAGAGGTCATTGTTCCCCTCTACTCGACACTCATTAGACCCATTATAGAGTACAACACCCCTTTTGGAATGTACTTCACAAGACATCTGCAGCAGCTGGAAAGGCCACAGAAGTACCTCACAAAGAGGATTACTGGCCTCAAACAAATGCCCTACACTGACCGCCTCAAAAATCTCCAGCTTTACTCCATAGCATATCACATACTCCGAGGTGATCTCTGCCTAACATATAAAGCTATGTCAAACCAAAAGCTGTTGGACATGCTACACCTAAAGATATCCCAATTCCTCCAAGCTACACACTCTAGGGACCTAAACCTTGTCACCACAATAAACAGGACATGCTGGAGGGATAGATTTCTGTCCCAGAGACTTCCCATACTCTGGAACTGGCTACCCATCTATGTCAAGCAAAGTTCTTCATTAGCACTCTTCAAGAAAAATTTTGATGAGTGGATGGGAAATAGGAAATACAGCCAGGGGATCACTTCTGTGTCTCTGCTCGACAGTGGCACAGGAAAATAACTTTCTTGGGCGGTGTAAGCCAGGGAACCTTGTTGGCTAAGCTTACATAGGCCCATGGGCCGATAGCCTAGTACCTACCTTTGAACCTATGAACCTATATCTCAAAATAAGTACACTGAGATTCTATTGCCTTCAGTATGTCACTTCTAAAATGGTTCATTTTTACTCTTTCCCTCCAGGGGGTACAGTCTGAACCATTTAAAAAGAAATAATGTTTTCAGCTCACTGTTTAAATAAATGCTCGTATCTCCAGAACTATTAAGCATTAACTAGAAAACTGTAAATGGAAAACTATTCAGCACAAAGTAATCTTTGCAATGGTTACATTCATTCAAATGTTAGATCTCAAACTGGATTTAAACTGGATTTTATAAGCTACAATAGCCACAATATATATGAATTCTGTAATGTGTAAACAGCTTATGATATCTCAGTAAATATTCAAGCAGCACACATACTGCTGACAGCAGTTTCTTCACTCAGCTGTGTGCTTTCATATGAGGTTAAGCAATTCTGTCTGTGTCTCTTGATTGTTGAGATATTTAGGGAAATATGAAAATTGTTACAATACAAATTAATAGTATGTAAACAATATTTAGTATCTCTGTCTGCACTAGACAGATGTCAAATATCAATACAGTCATGTTTGACATTGTTTAGTTGTTAAGAAAAAGCCTCTAATACCTTGTATGTAGCATGGTTTGAGAATTATTAATGTAAATATGAATAAACAATATTTATACCATGACCCCCCATTAATATTCTAAAACTTGCATGCTGATTGGCCAGCGTGCATGTTGTAAATCAACTTATACTAATGGAAAAAGTTTCCATTAGTATAAGTCTTTTTTAAAACACTGTCTCGCTATGTTAAAGGAGTTTAACATAGTGACACAGGTTTGAAAAAAGCAACGGAGATGTCCCTTGCTTTTTTTAAAGCTGTCTCGCTATGTTAAACTCCTTTAACATAGCGACACAGTGTGCAAAAAACAACGGAGATCTTGCTTTCTCCGTTGCTTTTTTTTTAAACCTGTCTTGCTATGTTAAATGGGTTTAACATACAAGACAGCTTTAAAATAAGCAACGGAGATCTCCGTTGCTTATTTTAAAGCTGTCTCGCTATGTTAAACCTGTTTGTAAAAAGCAACAGAGATCTTGCTTTCTCCGTTGCTTTTTTCAAAACTGTCTTGCTATGCTAAATGGGTTTAACATAGCGAGACAGCTTTAAAATAAGCAATGGAGATTTTCTGTTGCTTATTTTAAAGCTCTCTCGCTATGTTAAACCCATTTAACATAGCGAAACAGTAAAAAGCAACAGAGAAGATCTCTGTTGCTTTTGCCCACAGCTCTGATGTACTGCGTAGGCTTATGCATGCACAGTACATCAGAACTGCCGCGGATAACAGACAGCAGCGGAAGGGCAGCAAGGAGGCATTATACAATGCCATTATTTAAGAAAAGTAATTATTATTTTTCTTAAATAATGTCATTAATATAATAACCACTTCTGGGTGTGGGTAATGCTGGATTTACCCACGGTTGGCTTTGTTTGGTCCCTCAGGACCAAACCACGCCAACCATGGGTAAATCCAGCATTACCCACACCCAGGCGTGGGTTATTGCTATATCAATGCCTAGAGGCAGCAGTAGGATATAACTACAGAGATGCCTGGAGTTGTCACCAGGCTGTAATGAGTTAGGAGGGTGTGATTTGTTATACATCAATTTTACCAGAAGAAAAAACATGCTATTAAGGAAAATAGCAATTTTATATTTAACATACACTAGTTCAATATTGACTTTGGTTGGAAAATGTTGTCCTTATTTTTCCAGCAACATAAATGATCATTCTTTGGGGAAATGTAAACAAGTGTACTTTCAATGTAATCACAGTAATATCTAGACATATATTGCATTTTATACCATCAAAGACTGACATGGTCTTAGACAAAATTTATAAAATATCACTTAAAAGCCTAGTACCAACCTAGGAACCTATTATGGTTACACTTTTAGGTGTAAAGGTGATGAAAATACTTTATCCTGCATTTTTTAGAGTCTGTTAACAATTATATGTTTTTTCTCAGAGTTAAACAATTATCATTTTTGGCTGTGAAGATTTACGTGTGTGTGTGTGTGTGTGTGTGTGTGTGTGTGTGTGTGTGTGTGTGTGTGTGTGTGTGTGTGTGTGTGTGTGTATTTGTATGTCTGTGTCTGTGCATCTGGTTGTGTTTGTTTTAGAATGAAACATGCAGTAAAACATTACTATGAGCAGGATTCTTTTAACTTGATCACAATAACAGACTTGAGGTGTTCCAGTAAGAAAGTTGCTATGCATTGAAGGGAATCTATGCATAAATGTATTTGAGTACTACTATTGCTGCTTAATGACAGCAACAAAATCAAGATTGTGTGTGTGTGTGTGTGTGTGTGTGTGTGTGTGTGTGTGTGTGTGTGTGTGTGTGTGTGTGTGTGGCCTTTATATCATTCAGGCCATCATCCTTAAATACCAAGACACTTTTGAGCCCTATGCCCATGGCTAGTCAGTTGAATACCTCGAGAATTAACTTGAGCCAAAAACATTTCAGAAAGACTACAATTCTCCTCAGACAAGATGGTCTAAAGCTGTTAGCAGCACTGAAACTTTGGTCTGCTTATTTTGATTTATTTTGACAGGATTTTATCAAAAAAAATAATTGTAAAGTCACTTGTAAATGGATAATTAGTAGTTAAGTAGCTATCTTTAAGATTTTTACAGAAAATTCTAGTCTGTGATTTTTCTGTTACTTTAGTTCTGTCAGAACAGCATTTTGCTTCATTATTACAATAGGTCACTCGAAAGGAATTACACAAGAATCTATAATGAAAAAAGAACTCAGTCTATACTAACTAGGATCTTGCATAAAAATAGATAAGTGGGATGTGAAAATGGGACAATTTTAAAGAGAAAATAAAAAAATAAATGGAATTATTAATTGAGGTGATTAAGCAACAGTCACAGCAAATAGTAGCAATTGAAGAAACAGTAAATGACATGGATGGGAGTGGCTGAAAATGAGAACCACATTGAATTTATTCTCAAACAGAATTCTGAACTTACAGAAAAAAAATATAGATACCTGAAGAGTAAGTCAAGAAGGAATACTGTAAGAATCTATGGAATATCAGAGGAGGAAGAATGAGACAATTGGATTTTATTTTTAAATAACTGGCTTTCTAAGTCCCTAAACTTGCCTGAAGCTTTCTTACTTGGAATTGAGAGACCATATAGAACTATCTCAAACACACCACTAAAAAACAATCCACCTTCTCCTAAATGAATTATAGTTAAGTTCATGTCAAGTCAAGATAAAGACTTAGTCCTGAAGACAGCCTGGGCTTATTCACCTATAAAAATAAGAGACAACTTTGTAAGATTTAATAATGACTATTCTACTTCTGTTATGACTAAAAGAAAGGTGTGTGTGCTTGTGTTCCCTTCATTAAAAGCATAAATGTGATAGATGATGTTTTAATATGCCGTCATTTATTTAATATGGTAAATCTATATGTTACTGTTGAATAACTTAAGTTAGAGGGTTAGTTCTGTGGGGGTTAATAGTTATATTTTATTCAAATAATAGTTTAAATGTACCATTACTCTATAGTGTAATTAAAATATATAATGTTTGTTCTATGTCAACAATAAGTAAACAACTTTCTTCTCTCCTACTAAATATCTAATTGTTTAATAGATTTTATGGCTTGTATGGAAGGGTAGATCTGCTACCTTAAGTGATTTTAATGCTAAATAAGAAGTATGCTTGTTTTTTTCATGGAACAGCTTTTCTGTCAATTTTTCATGTAAAAGTCAATTTTAAATGGCTATCTGTACTGCTGCATCTCACCAGATGTGGTTGCAAGTGCTTTACAACTCTAAAAGTGCAGCTAAGAACTGTTTTTCCAGCTAGAAACTTATTTAAGTTATTTTAAAGCCTTAGAATGAATCTTGAGCTGGTTCTCACTCACAGAGCCTCCACAATGCTGTTTTAGATTTGCTGCAGCTTCAAGAACTTTTTGACATTTAAACTTCCTGAGAAACAGAAAATACTTTCATAAGATGCTGAGGCAGAGAAGAAGACTAATTTAAACAAGGTGAACATTTAATATAAAGTTTTATTGTAAAAAGTTAATAAAAAAGATTTTAGGTGCTAAATGAAACACCTAAAACGCTTCTTCATTTTTTTAGTAAAGAATAATTTATATAACTATGTCTTATATGTTTTGGTTATAAAGAAGTTGACATATATACATACATGTATATATATATATATATATATATATATATATGTGTATGTATATATATATATGTATGTATATATATATATATATATATATATATATATATATATATATATATATACATACATATATATTCATATGAAACATGCATGTATTGATATTGATATTAGATAAAGCATTGTCAGACTTATAGTTATTTATATATGTTATGATCTAATTCATTAGTACTTTAATGCTTCATTTTTTGTTTCAGTTCAGGTTGATAGATTTAGAGGTCAGGATATATCAAAGTTATGATACAGATCACTCTTAGTATTACATGCTTATGTTATAGACTGAAATTATCTTATTATGTTTTTTTATCAGAATAAATACTAAGTTTCCCATTATTCTGGTTGCAAGCATTCTTGAAGTTACATATTTCAAAGGAGTAAAGCCAGATAATAGTATCACTGGACATGATGGGGTCCTGTCAACATGGTTTTATGAAGTCAATAAAACTGTGTATTACTCTCAAGGGGTAATTGTGGACTTGATAATTATATATTATGATTGATTTAAACCTAAAAATTGTATAATTATCTAAAAAGAGGTTTTGACAACATGGTTATGTGCAAGAAATATGCATATACATTCCATACTGGTGACACCAGAAATTTTAAAGGTACTACATTATTCATGTATATGTATAAAAGTAAAAAAGATGTTAAAAGTAAGGCTCTAATAATAATATATTCTTATATAAATATCTGGATTCTGTAAATATAGAATAACATTAACATTATTTAACAAGGATAGTTTACAGTTTTAAGCATATTGAGTTATAATAGGTACATGTACTGAAGTAAAGTTAATATGTTTGAACTAAAACTGAATGAGCTTGAATATATAATTTAAAATAAATTTTAGCATTAAAATGAAAGTAGTAGAAATAGGATAAGGCTAGAAATTTATGGCAAGGTTGATGAGGGATTTGTATCATTGCATCATCAAGCTTAGAATGTGTTATTTAGTGATGGGGTAGATTTGTTCTTGCTATGAGTTATTTAGTTGTAGTCATTAGGTTCATGTCCATGTCAAGGCTTTTATAAAACAAAATGTTCTAATCTGTTTTCTGTCTGATGTCTTATTAATATATAAAGCTTTGTATAATATAAATTGCAGGTTATAAGTGTATGTTATTACACTTTAATGGTTGAAATAACCCAGTAAAAAGATGTAGTCTGCTGAAATATTTGAAACTTCATAAGGTGGATATTGTTTTTTGCAAGAAACACACTTGCTATCCAAAGATGTGGATAGAATGTTTTGAAAAGATTATTCTGCTCTAGTCATGTCTCACTTTAGAACCAAGATAAGAGCCATGCTTATATTATGGAAAGATTTATTGAATTCATGCTGAAAGTAATTGATGCCTATTCAAATAAAAAGGGGATATTAAGTTTGGTGGTAATAGAAATTGAAAGAAATTATTATACTTTTGTTACCTCTTATCAGATACCTGGAATTGAAGCAAAAGTTTCTCAAAAGTACTTGGATATTATACCTTTTCATATGAAGGGTGAAGTAATTATAGCTGGAGAATGTAATTGTGTGTTATCAGAGAATGACACTACTACTAATAGAAAACTCATATTAGACTCATTTGCAAAATACTTTAATTACTTCATTAATACAATGAATTTGAGAAACATTTATGATTTAAGACTATGTAACTCTCCTAATTATACACATTTGTCATTTAGATTTGGTACTCAAGCCAATATAGATATTTTTTTCTAATGACTTATACTCTAAAATTGAAGATGTATTAATTATTTCTTGTCCATTGAATGACCACAAACAGTTACTTTTAATGTCACATTGAAGTCTAATAACCTAGTATTATGTAAAAGATGTCCTGCATTTATAATAAAAATTAAAGGTTTTAAAGAGTGGTTTATTAATGATATTAAAATCTTATTAGAATTCAGCAGTAATGGAGAAGATACCAAGATTATTCTTTGGGATTCTCAGAAAGCATATTAAATGGTAAAATTAAAAATTGGTATGCATGTAACAGAAAAGATTGGAATAAAGAATTGAAAAAATAGAAACTAAGATATGTTAAAGTAAACAAATAAACCAAATGATCAAACACATTATTTAGAATTAAGAACTTTAAATAAAAAAATATATGGATATTCTTAATTATAAGATCTTTATAAACCTTGAAAAATGAAATTGCAATCTTATTCAGTAAATCTTAAACGCTTACACAGATTAGCCATGAGACTGAAGAAAATGAATAAATTCAATCATATTAAGGAGATTTCATATAAATATTGAAATAAAAATAAAACAGTTACTGATCCAGCAGATATATTTGAATATTTTAGAGATAATGAGCAAATCATAATAATAATAATAATAATAATTTGATAAATAATAATAGTCTTATGAACTTCCTGAAAGAAAACATATACACTAACTAAAGAACAATGAACTATTATTGATAAATCTTTTTTACTTAAAGAAATCAAAGATCAAATCAAAAATCTTAAAATGAATAAAGATTCAGGTTTAGATGGACTAATTCTTGAACTTTACAAATTATTATTGGAAAATATATTGAATTTTTTAACACATTTAATTATATTAAATATATGTCAGCTGTACCTCCATCTTGAAGATTTTCATTTGTTTCACCAATATTAAAACAAGGTAAAGACCCTAATTTTCTTTTTCTTTATATAGTCCCATTTCACTTTTAAATGTAGATTATAAAAATGTATGTCAATACTAGCAAAGAGATTAAATAATAGTTTGGCTGACCTTATTAACAATGATCAAACAGGCTTTATATTAAACAGGAGAGTGTATGATATCTATATTAGACTTGACAGCTTGATAGGCTTTGCTAATAAAAAAGAGAGCTTTCAATTATAAGCTTAGATTTGGATTACGCATTTGGTTTTGTAAACTGGAATTATTTGTTTAAAGTTGTTGAACAATATAAACTTTCTGTAGAGTTTATTAATTTAATCAAGGTGTTATATGATGATGTGTCTGCATTTATTAAAATACATGTTCCTGTCTAAATCATTTAGAATTTTAAAGGGTACAGAACAAGGATGCCCACTTTCTCCATTTTCTTTTTTTGCTTTTTGTATTAAGCCATTTGCAAATCATATTAGAGCTAATAAAAATATAACTGTTTTTTCAATAGATAATGATTACTCTTCTAAAATACAATTATTTGCAGATGATATATTGCTAATATTGGTAATACTGATTCATCATTACAACATATAATTAAAGCCATGGAATGATTTGAATGTATTTCTAGATTGAAATTCAATCATAACAAAACTAATACTTTGTTAATTAATAAAGATCTAAATTTGGATCTAAAAAAGTATAGTAATTTTAATTAGGATAATAATCAAATTAAATATTTGGAAGTTACTATAATGTCAAGTAGTAAAGAACTAATATTAGTAAATTACACAAATATAACTAATAAGGTTACGCAACTAATTTCAAATTAGAAAAAACTATTTTTCACTATGGAGGATAGGCTTATGGTAATAAAATGATAATATACTACCCACAATTTTATTTTTTATTCAGTGTTTAATCTTAACTCCTAATAAAAGTTTTTTTTTTAATAAATTTTATTTTACTTATTTCTTTTATGGTTTTGTTATAAACCTAGGATTTCATTAGAATAGCATGCAAAAAAGCTGGGACACTTCCCTAATTCTGATCTGTATATTAAAGCAGCTAATATTCATATTATAGCTCAATGGTTTAATAATTCATATGATTCTAAATGGAAAATAATCCAAAAAAATTACTAAGTAAAAATAAATTAATGGTTGACACACGTGCAAATTATATATAATATTTTTATTGGATATTAAAAGAATATTGTGTGAGTAGTAAAAAATAAATGCTTCTCCATCACTTTGATTAATTATATGTTATCAACATTTAAGAGATCTCTAAACAATAATTATAAAATTAAAAAAAAATGTGTTTTTCTTACTATTCCCATAGCACTCATCATTGATTGTTCAACAACTCAAAATCAAAGAAAAATGCTAGGTTTTAAAGATTGTAGTTTAATATTTTGGCATTAGTTCATAAATGGCAATTAAACACATTCACCAGAATATTTATTAGCCAGATATAATTTAAAACAGAATAATCGGTTAAGTCTACAAAGCTGTGGAGATTTGTAAATGCTAAATTAAAAGTGTCTCTAGACTCACTTGTAAATAATGTCCCAAAAATATTTGCAATTTTATTTAACATCAATAGAAATATAAGCAAAGATAAGTCATACTTATCAAAAATATATAGAATGTTAAGAATAGATTGTCCTTTTGTAGAAGTAAAATTTTGTGATTACTTTACAAGAATTAATAATGAAGAGTTTTCTGATGAAAGGAAAACATTATTACTTAAATCTATAAACAAAACACCTTCTTCACTGTTCTGGAAGTTATTTACTGGGAAATATTTTCATAGATCTTTTATAACTCTTCATGATGCTGTAATAATAAATAAATTATCACATGTTAATTGTTGGAGATGTGGTGAGAATATAGAAGTAGAATGGGTATATCTGATGCTGGAATGTAAAATATCTCTGTTTTGTTAAGAAATTAAAAAAAATCACAAGTGTTGTGGTCAGATAAATGCATAATAACAAATTCATTAATATTTTTTAATGTTTCAGTTCCTGAAGTTATTCCAAGAACACAAGTGTCTCTTTTATGGTCAATTTTGGCAATTACAAGGAAAGTTATTACTTTAAATTAGAAATGTAAAAATGTCATATTATTCTCTGAATTTATAAATTTAGCAAAAAGTATATGCAAAAAAGAATTGTTAACCATTAAAATGAGAGCACCTAATATCACTCATCAATATGTAGAATGGAAAAAGTTGAGTGATTTACTTCAAAAATTCTAAAGATATTTGTATTAATTCTTAACACAAACCTTGATATGGACAATTATAAATAGTTTCTATTTCTTATGTTTTAATAATATGTTTTCTTTGATATATTGTGATTGTTGTTAAAAACTGAATAAAAAATTTAAAAAAGACAAGATGGACTAGATGGCAGTATTGACATAAAATTCTATCTGTTACTTCCTCAGGGATTAGAGGGTCTATGTTCACTTACCGAATTAAACAAAAACCTTGAACTGCAAAACAATGAAAGAAAAACAGTAAACTGAAAAAACAGCGAACACTAATAACAGCAAAATAAAATACATTGAATGGCCATAGTTGGCCCACATCGCAGTTACAACAAACCAATATGGAAAGACTGTGCCCCCCCACACCACCCAACACCCCCCCAACTATATATACCAACTCCAATATCAGAGTACAGTGAGAAATAGGGCAAATTTAGTAGGGTTCCCTTCACTTAACTTATGCATTATGTTACTTCATGGTTGTTGTCTGACTATGGCCATTCACTGAATTTATTTTTGAAGTTGTCAGTGTTTGCTGCTTTTCCAGTCTGCTGTTTTTTGTTTGTTTTTTCTTTGTTAGACGTTTTTAAAATTTGGTAAGCAAGCATAGTCCCGGGATTATATGCTATGTGCAGGTATCTTCAACCTGGCAAAATTACATGCAAACTTCGGTAGATGTGATTGCAGCTTCTTAAACAGTGTATATGGGAGCTTCAATGCATATGCTGGTAAAGGCTACAGACAGCAAGCAATATGACATATTCCTGTGTGTGACCTGACATGGCAATTCGTATGCACTCACCGATTGTTTGCCAGGAGGGACAATATGTTGAATCATGCTGCTTCTCTGTCATAATGACAAGTGAGCCACTGCCAGACACTTGACCATTCACTTCTTCTCTAGTTGTCTCCCCCATTTCACAAATTAGTACCTGATCCTAGGTCACATTGTGTACATTCTGATCTTCATACCTCTGCTCCATAGGATGAGGAAACACAGTATGATACTTAATATGAATGACATGAAAGAAATATGTAATGTGAAGGAGTCTCCAAACTCTTGCTCCTTGAAAAGTTATGGGATTGTATACGTCCAAAGAGCTAGCCAATTGCAAAATAAAGAGAGTCCACAGATAGCATTTCTGGATATTTCAAAATAGCTTGCTCTATTTAGTTTTCAGAAATGTATCTGGGTATTATGTAGTGAGAAGAGTAATAAACTGTATGAGATAAACTTTACTAATAGTAATTGGAAGCAGATTGTCTGCAATGAATGAATGGATGATACATGCAAATGCATCCATGTATATATGTGTATGTATACAGTATGTGTATAAGTCCATAATGATGTGTGTGTGTGTGTGTGTGTGTGTGTGTGTGTGTGTGTGTGTGTGTGTGTGTGTACATATATATATATATATATATATATCTGCATATACATATATATATATATGTGTGTGTTTATATATATATATATATATATATATATATATATATATATATATATATATGCATGTGTATATATATATATATATATATATATAAATATATATATATATGTATATATATATATATATATATATATATATATATATATGTATATATATATATATATATATATATATATATATATACAGATATGTGTGTGTATGTGTGTATACCTTTATCCATTACCCTACCACTCTATCCGCAAATATCCCTACATTTAACCACCTTAACCTAAACAAATGGCTCAAGGATCCTGTAAACCCTTACTTTTATTACTACTCCTAATTATACTTATCATTCCCTATCTACTTACTCTCTACGAACACTATAGATTCCTAGGACTGCATACCCACATCACACACACCTCTGTCCTTACCCCCAGCTTTAGTATTAGCAACCTCCCCAGCTCAGCTAAGTACTCAGCAGCCATATTTCATAGACTCCATCACATCTCTCAATGTAACCCACTAGCTAGAAAAAATAAGAACCTAATTTTTAAACTTCTACAACTCATCCTAAAAGTTCATGTCCACACCCTGTTAGATGGTGATATACACCCTAACCCAGGTCCTACCACTATCACAGCTACACAGCCTGATACACCAACAAATTTAATCACACAGACACTTACCAAGCCCCCCCCAACTCTCTCCTGATAGCTCATCTTAATATTCGTAACATCAATAACAAAATAGCTCACCTGCATGCCCTTATTGATGTTTATTCCTTTGACATCCTCTGTCTGTCTGAAACATGGCTTAATCCATCAATACAAGACAGTGCAGTTCTACCCCCTGGCTATAATATCATAAGACGTGACCGTAACACTAAAAAAGGAGGAGGTGTAGCCATACTTTATAAGAATGGATAACAAGTTACCTTGTTAGACTCCAAACCTCCACTTTGCAACAATGCAGAAATTCTTCTAACTAAGATTCAGCTTAACAAAAGCAAAGCCATATATCTATCATGTGTCTATCTTCCCCCAGGCAATAACATCAACACATTAGAGGCTATCCTCAGCTGGCTCTCAAGTAACTAGGCCCAAGAAACCATTATACTTGGAGATTTTAACATTAACTGGAACTCCTGTATATCTGAGCAGCCTTCTACTCATATCAACTTATATGGTTTTACCCAAACTATAATATCCCCAACCCACACCAATAAAACTAACAACAAAACTAGTACCCTTGACTGGATACTCACTAATACCCCCCAACTAAACTATAAAACAGGCATCCTCCCTGAGGACATAAGTGATCACTTGCTTACCTATTTAATCAGAACAAAAACTGTCATCCTAAACTCTATCATCTGTAGAACTATTCGCACTACCAAAAATTTTAACCCTGCTCACTTTTAAGCTGAACTAGTCACCTGTGACCGGTCACCCCTGAAATACCTCCCAATAGATAATGCCGTGAAATACTTTAACTCTAAATTTCTAACCATTTTAGACAGCCATGCCCCATTACGCAAAGTTAGAATTAGAACCAAACCGGCACCATGGCTCACCAAAATGACCAAACAAAAAATCCTCCAAAGAAATAAACAATGGGCCAAATGGCGCTCAACAAAAAGCTCCTCAGACCACCTGCAATTCAGACAGCTAAGAAATGAAACAAAAAAAGCCATATTAGCCGATAAAAGAAACTACTACTACCAACTACAACAAACCAACCAAAATAATCCCCATAAATTCTGGCGAGGTATCAATAACCTCCTACACCCTGGATGCTCAAGTACTCCCTCTCTCTCTGGCTCTGATCACAACAATCCCATCCAAATAGCTGACTCATTTAATACTTTTTTCACTGAAACCATACAATCCCTAGCCAACCAGCTATCACCTAGCACCCCAGGCTCTGCCACAACCTTTACCAATAATTCTCATCAATTTCATTTTCAGCCAGTGCCTACTTCACTTATCTGTAACCTCATACAGAAACTTAAACCCACTACTCTCTCTGCTGATAATTTACCTGCAGAATACCTGCAAAAAGCTGCTAAAGTCATAGCCTACCCCATATCCATCCTCATTAACAGAACTATTTCTGAAGGATCTATTCCCCTAATCTGGAAAGTCTCTCACATAATTCCCCTGCTTAAGGGCGGTAACTCCAAAGAGTTGTCCAGTTATAGGCCCATAGCTGTTCTATCTCCTTTGGCAAAAATAATGGAGAAATGTATACACATACAACTGTTAACCTACCTGCTCGATCACAATTTATTAGCACCCTGTCAACATGGCTTTAGACCATTTCATAGCACCACCTCTGCTCTCTTATCCTTCACTAACCATATTAATAGTAATCGTAATATTGATACTCTATCCTCAGCTGTTTTTATTGACCTGTCCAAAGCATTTGACATGGTGAATCACCACCTCCTTATAGACACACTCAAAAACCTGTCATTGGACAACCATACTATGCAGTGGTTCCAATCATATCTACATAACAGGCAACGGGCTGTACTATGGGAAAATACTTTATCTTCCCACGTCCCAGTCACTCTAGGGGTCCCGCAAGGATCTATATTAGGCCCATTACTCTTCTCCATCATTACAAATGACCTTCATTCTGTAATTCCTCAAGCTGACTGTATCCAATACGCTGACGACTCCACACTCATATGTGCTGCTGCTTCTCAATCAGAACTTCAGTCACTAACCCAAATGACCTTTAGTACAGTTGAAAACTGGCTCCTACAAAGATGTGTTATCCTTAACCCCAAAAAAACAAAAATGCTACTATTTACCCCCAACCGCAGAACCTCCCCACTTAACTTTACTATTACTTCAAATGATGGAACTATAATATCTCCTGAACCAACCACCAAACTACTCGGGGTACTGTTCTTGAACTGCTTGTAAGTTTCTGTGAGGCCATTTGTTGCTTGGGCTAAAGGGAAAACTCTCTGTTGATCAGTGGCAGTGAAAAACATTGAACAGCCTGCCTGCCCCTGTGGGAGTGGTTACTGACTTGAAACTGTAGTTTTATTGGCCATTTTGGGTCAGTTCCAAAACTCCTTCATCTTCCTCTCTTAAAACCTGGTTGCCTCGTGGTTTTGGCATCTTTTCAGGCTTGTTGGCTGTTGGTGAAGCACCCACCAAGAGGAGAAAATGCTGAGAGAAGAAAGGAGCCACTTTTGAGATTTAAGTATTTTTCCTCTGTTTATTTACTAAGTTTTTCTGCATAGATGCCTATGTTGAGCATTTTCTGGGTTGTTAAACTTGATTTCTGCATTAGTAACTGTATTTAGAGCACAACCTAGAGATGTTTACTGAATTTCCTGTTTGCACTTATTTTTAAAATCGTTTTTTTCTCAAAACTTGCATTTTATCTGTCTTTGGCCTAGCACTCTTGTGTGGGGTCATTTACTGCACTGTTATAACTTGTTGATACTTGTGAACCTCTGCTATCTCTGAAAAAACAAAAAAAAATCTTGCTTTTTCCCACTTTTCTGAGATTTAAAAAAGTTTAGTTACAGGCTTGCTGTTCTTGAACTGCTTGTAAGTTTCTGTGAGGCCATTTTTTGCTTGGGCTAAAGGGAAGTCTCTCTGTTGATCAGTGGCAGTGAAAAACATTGAGCAGCCTGCCTGCCCCTGTGGGAGTGGTTACTGACTTGAAACTGTTTTATTGGCCATTTTGGGTCAATTCCAAAACTCCTTCATCTTCCTCTCTTAAAAGCCTCTTTTGCACGGTTTTGCGCGTTTTTGAGCATAGCGCAACAGCGGGCAGCGCCGCCTAATTGGGTTTAAACTATTCCTGTCTCCACAAAGTCTGCTCTTCACTTTTTCCCTTAGAACTGCTCTATCTCTCAATTTAAACACCATATTCTCATTCTAAGGCCCTTCACTGGTCCAATTAAGTAATCCTACAAGTTAGCACTATTGAACCATAAGCACTACTTACTCTTCTACTCTCTATGATTACCCTGTCCTCTATTGGTCCATCTTAAATTCAGTTTCCCTATATTACTCTAGCATGTCCAAAGGTCAGTCAATGGTTTCCTCTCCAGTCCAGATGGTGAATCTGGGAATTTTGAGGCAATGTTACAACTGTCTCATGTACACGGACAACCCCCTCCTCCTCCAAACAGGTTCAAATATATGTGAGAGATGCAACTATTTAGCCAAACTGGAGGCTGAGCTCTCTCATCTCAAAACTGGTGTAACCAGTCAGGAGGAGAAGGTAACCTTACACAACACAATTCCAGTATCACATAGTCCCACCACATCAGCGAACCAAACACATAAATACACAAAAACATACTCGGAGGCTCTAAATAAGAATATACCTAAGCAACAGAGACCTCCAAGGCAGACATCCAAGCAAACGCTACCTCAAAACAAAACACGCACAACACATAACCCACAAAGCCAGTGTGCCAAGCAGCCACAGCCTTTAAGGCTGAATAACACACCTGATACTCTTGTAATAGGTGACTCTATTGTCAGACACACTGACGTCCCACTCACCAGGCTGAATAAAGAGAAGGTCACGGTGAGCTGCCTGTCGGGTGCTAGGATCCGCCACATAACGCAAGCACTCAGGTCACTCCAAAGCAAATACAAATATGACTCAGTCATTGTACATGCTGGTGTGAATGACCTGAGACGTACCTCCCTGGACTACATGAAAAGAGACATAGAGGAGCTCTCTGATCATGAAGCCCAGGCTGGTATGACCCTGACCTTGAGCAGCATCTTACCCTCACCTAGAATGATGCCACAGTACAAAGACAAAATGATCGATTTTAACAATTGGCTAAAATTTTGGTGTCATTCAAAGGGGATCCAGTGTCTGTCAGCCTGGGATGACATGCTCAACAAGCCACATTGCTTTGCTAGGGACGGCTTGCACCTGTCACCACTGGGCTTTTGGATATTGGCAAAGGCTCTTGCCACCCCCATAGTGCCTTTTTTAGGCAAGGCTCAAAAGTCAAACCCACCCCCATAGACAGCACAAGGAACAAGAAACTAAGGGTAATGCTGCTAAACGCCAGAAGTCTTAACCTCAAGATGCACGCACTCAAAGCTCTCCTCAGTATGGAGAACATCGATATCTGTGCAGTGACAGAAACCTGGTTCAAGGCTCCAGAGAGCACCCCAGCACTACCAGGCTATACCTCATATCTTGCTTTTTGGCCCCAAAACCAGGACTGAACCACAAAAGGAGGGGGAGTTTCCATATTTATCAAGGATATCCACACCTCCACATTAGTGGCATTGCACGAAGTATCGGAGACCATTCATGTGCAACTAACAGTGGGCAAGACTGCTTTTCAGTTTATAGCATCCTACAGACCACCCTCTCAAAGTCAGGAATCACACTCAGCTTTCCTGAAAACATTGGAGAACATGAAGATCTCTCCGAACACCATTATATTGGGCGACTTCAACTACCCAAACATTGACTGGGAGCACTACTCAAGCCCCAGCACCTTAGCCCAAAGGTTCCTGGAAATTATAAACTCAAATGCTATGGAACAACTAGTCACCACTCCCACAAGAGGGGACAACATACTAGAAATGATCATTACCAACATGGGGACTCTATGCTCCACACCAGAAGTATATCCCTCATTGGTAAGATCGGACCATAAATTAATTTCACCGGATGTCCACATCCCGACCCCACCCCCAGCCCAGAAAACCACAGTGAAAAACCTCTCAAAAGCAAACTTCTCACTTCTCAAAACCAAAGTGGAATGCTTCAAGGCCCCAGGACCAGTGGAAACAACGGCCCAAACTGCAGAATCCTATATAATCGCATTCTACGGACATCTCCAGGAATGCATGGATCATGCTATCCCAAACAAAACCAAGACCCAATCATCCAAAGGCAGACGTCCAGTCTGGTGGACCCCTGCCATAAATAAACTGTAAAACAGAAGGAGGAAGCTACTACATGATAGAGCAAAATCCCTAATATGGAAGGCATCTCTGATCAGTACTAGCAAAAAATTACGATCCCTCATAAAATCCTCCAAGGCCAGCTTCGAGAGAAAAATTGCACAGGACACCAAAGACAATCATAAGGCTTTTTTCAGTTATGTTAGAAACCTGGGATGCAACTCCCAGACTTGTTCTGAGTTGATTCTAAACAACAAAAAATACACTGAACCCACAGACATCGCCAATATCCTGGCAGACAGGTTCAGTGCAAACTTCTTCACCCCCTCCCCTCCAAAAGAGCAAGTATCTATCCCGGCAGAGGAGTGCCTCCCAAACATCTCTGATGCTCAGGTGAAGGCTGCCCTCTCCAAAGCAAAAAACACTGCTTCCATGGGACCAGATGGCGTCCCAGGTTGCGTCCTACATGAACTCCAAGAGGAACTAATCCCGCAAATATAACAGCTATACAATCTCAGCCTCACTACAGGATATGTGCCCACAGAATGGCGTACGGCAACAGTGGTCCCACTCCACAAAGGTGGAGCCTCTACAGACCCTGGAAACTATTGCCCCATAAGCCTGACTAGTTTAGTCTGCAAGGCTATGGAGAGGATCATCATGGAACTCATAAACAAAGACATTGGGGACCTACAGACACTAGATCCTACCCAGTTCGGCTTTGTCAAGGGCAGATCCTGCCTTTTGAACCTGGTTTACTTTTTCGAAACAGTCACCAAACCCATAGATGAAGGGAAGGTAGTACACACAGCCTATCTGGACCTTGCAAAGGCATTTGACACAATACCCCACTCGGGCATCATAGAAAACATTCATTTATCCCACTGACTTTTTTAAGAATAATGTGATACTGTATCGGCGCTTTATTGATGATCTCATTTTCATCTGCAGGGGAGATATAATTGATTTCTTTGAATTTTTTGAAGTATTGAATAATAATGGGCACAATCTTTCTTTTTCTTATGAATTAAATAGAACACAGATTAATTTTTTGGATCTGTCACTATTTGTAGATGGGGAGAACATTGGATTTAGGCCCTATAGAAAATCTACTTCAGTTAACTTGTTCTTGCATGCGATGAGCATGCATCCTGACCATTTATTGAAGGCTTTACCTTATGGAGAATTTAAGAGAATATTTGATCATACTTGTAACACTAGTGAAAAATCTAATGAATTGAATAAAGTTGTGTTGAGGTTGGGTGAAAGAGGTTACAATAAAACACAGTTATTAGCATGTAGGGATAAATTACTTGGAAGAAAATCATTTGGAAGAAAAGTAGAGTTTATAAATTTTGAATCCAGACATGAAGAGTTGACCATGGAACAGAATAAAGAAGTTGACAAACTTTTTTATGTAACGAAGTTCACTGCCTTTTCTGACAAACTAATGTTATTGGTTAGAAAGTACTGGTATTTAGTCAGTGATGATGAATTGATTGGTCATTTATTCCCCAAACATATCACATTTTCATATAAGAGAGGGAAAAATCTTAAGGAATTGCTAAATAACAATTTAATTGAAAGGAAAGAGAACATCATGATTTCAAAGTTGGGTACATACCGTTGTGGTTCTTGTAATATTTGTGATAAGGTTGTGAACCTGAGTGTTATTAATGATGTAAATTTTACTCCCAAATACCATTTTAATTGCAAATCAACAGGGGTGGTTTATATCTTGGGATGTTCATGTAAAAATATGTGGTATATAGGACAAACCAAAAGGACGGTTAGGGTATGGATTTTGGAGCATTTAAAAGATATAAGGAACCAAAATCTGTTTAGCCCTGTTGCTAAGCATTTTCAAGAAAAACATGGTGGGTCTATTAATAGTTTAACATTTAGCGTTTTGGGAAAACCCTTCCTTCAGAGGGGAGATGATGTTGTAGGAAAATTATTGGAGCTTGAGACTAGAATGATTTTCAAGTTCCATACCTTAAAGCCTAATGGTATGAATCAAGAATTAGGCATTTAATGAATTATCTGTTTAGTACACGTTCACTTATTTATTTATTTATTTATTTATTTATTTATTTATTTATTCATTTATTCATTCATGTATTTATATATTTACATTTATATCATAGAAATTTATAATTGGTTTAAGGTCACTTTAAATAATTTTTTATTGTTAAATTGATTAATTAGGGGACAAATTTGCTAATTTGTTAATTGTTAAAATGAGAAGTGTATATAAATGTAATGAGTGTATTGAATTAATTGTGATCCTTGAAGGCAAACTGCCGAAGTACCAGATCGTTGAATAAAGAAAAGCAAGTTACTGATGAAGTACTGGCTGGCTGTGTGTTCTCTTATCATAGATAAGCTATCCAGCTTAAATATAAACCCCTATGTCACAAGATGGGTCGCAAACTGGCTCAAAGACAGAACCCACAGAGTGAGAGTTGCTGGAGCCATGTCCGACTCGAAACCGGTCACAAGTGGCATCCCACAGGGTTCTGTCCTGGGACCACTCTTGTTCGGTATATACTTTTCCGAGGGACAGGCAACCGTGGGAGGACTATGGCTCACCAAGTTCACAGACGACTGCAAACTGGGCGCCATAACCAACTCTCCAGCTGACACAAACATCCTTCAAAAAGGTCTCACAGAGACAGATAACTGGTGCCAGCACCATGGTTTAAAGCTAAATGCCAAAAATGTATAGTCATACCCTTTGGCAAAAACAATGTGCCCACAAATTACCACATAGGCGGAAACCCATTAAGTACAGAGAAAGTTATTAGGGACCTGGGGACCAAAGTTGATAGCAATCTCTCCTTTGAAAACCACATTGCCAAAGTGGTGAGAAAGACCTTCTACATAGCCCACCTCATCACGAAGGGTTTCACATCTAGATCAAGAGAAGTAATCGTGCCCCTTTATTCATCCCTCATCAGGCCCATCATAGAATACAATGCCCCTTTTGGGATGTACCTTACCCGAAACCTGCAGCAATTAGAAAGACCCTAAAAGTATCTCACCAAGAGGATCAAGGGTCTCAAACAGATGCCATATGCTGCTCGGTTAAAAAAACTCCAGCTCTACTCAGTTGCATACCGCCTACTTCGAGGCGATCTATGCCTGACAAACAAAGCTATGTCAAATCCAGAATTAATGGACATGCTCCACCTCAGTAAATCTAAATCCCTTAGAGCCACACGCTCAAGGGACTTGAACCTCAGCACAGAAATAAATAGAACTTGCGGAGGGACAGGTTCATAACCCAGAGGTTCCCTTCGCTCTGGAATAGAATTACAGTTCATGTGAGGCAGAGCTCTTCAAGAAGAATCTCGATAGGTGGAAGGGGGATCGTAGGTTTGTCCCAGGGATTACTCCTGTTTCACTATTGGACAGAGGCACAGTAAACTAAACCTTAAAACGGGCACAGTATACTCAAATCAAGGGGTGGCATAAGCCATACAGAATCAGGCTAGGCTTATAATTGCCCCAGGGCAGATAGCCTAGTATGAACCTATGAACCTATGAATAGATAACTTGTCCTTTGAACCTCACATTAATAACACCATAAAAATAGTAAACAAGAAACTAGGTTCCCTCTATAGAATAAAACCCTTTCTTACACCTCCAGCCAGGGTTACTATTGCTCGTACCCACCTCATCTCTACCTTGCTCTATGCTTCCCCTATCTATACCAAAATATGTAGAAGTAATCTGAGTAAACTTACATCCTCCTACAACAATATTGCCAGATTTGCAGCTGGGTCCTCCTATAGAACTCATCACTGTATCAATCTGAATCAGTTAGGATGGTTAGAGCTGTCAAATTTAATACTTTTCAATCAATTAATAGTAGCCCATAAGATCCTCTATTTACCTCAAAATACACCCATACTTACATCCCTAGTCATCCCCTATAATAACCTCAAGACCTTAAGCTCAGCTAATAACCTACTTGTACAAATATCAAAATCCAACAATTTAGCTGGTGACACCTTGTTCTCCAATACAGTAGGTAAAGCCTGGAACATCCTCCCAAGCCAGCTAACCTCAATATCCTCTGTCAGATTATTTAAAATCAAGCTTAAACCCTACCTCAAATCACACTGGCTATGCCCCTGTGTTAACCCAGACTAAGTACCTAACTATTAACTAGACTCCCACAATTCCTAGCCTCCCATGATCATGATCTTGTCTTGTCTCACTAATTTTTAGTGACCTTAACCTTCCTTAGGATTTTTTCTCATGTAAATAAGTATATACTGTGGAATGATCAAACACCTTCATATAGTATCACAACCTATGTGTTAAATAACACTAGAAATCCATCCTTGTTTGCTGTTCTTCTATACTCTATCTATTGATCTCTAGTGTTTTTCTTTCTTAGGTTTTTGTGAGACCTTAGTATCTCTTATCATAAATTACTAGGTATATCTAATTTTGTAATATGTTATAAAGATTTGTACTACACCATTTCTAATACAAATGTATTAGTCTTATTCATCTATTCTTAGATAAATTTTTCCTTTTTCCTACTGAAATATAAAATATATAATCTTAGGCTTGTACTATAATTGTTAAAACTTCTTATGTACCAAATTATACTGTTACTGTCTTTGTCTTGACCTTTTATGTTGTTGTAATTTGTGGAGCTTTTCTCCCGGGCCTCCACTGAAAATGGACATATATCCAGCTGGACTAGCCCGGTCAACAAATGTAAAATAAAATAAATAAATAAATATGTAATATATATATATATATATATATATATATATATATATATATATATATATATATATAAAATGTAGATCTAATTCAGTAGATCGAACTTTTACAAATTCGAACCGAGACCAGTAAAAAACAAAACTGAACGTCTTTAGCACAGGGGCTACCTCCCCCCTGCACCACCCACAAACCCCTTGCTTAAATATACCAACTCCGAGATAGCACTACATTGCAGAAAAGGGAAATCTTCCCATTCCGCACTGTACAGAGATCTACATTCAGTCCGGTCAAACTTTTACAAGTTTGAACATATGGTCTCAGCCATATGAGGTTTGAACTTGTAGAAGTTCAGTCTACTGAAGTGGACCCATATATATCATTATATATATATATATATATATATATATATATATATATATATATATATATATACACACACACACACACACACACACATATATATATATATATATATATATATATATAATGTCAACTACAAAAAGTTGACAAACCGAACACTGACATGTTACCATGCAGGACAAACCGAACACTGACATGTTACCATGCAGGTGTCTAGAAAGGGTTCCTATTACATTGTCGAAGTTCAACAAGTTCGAACCCCATATGGTTGAAACCATATAGTCGAACTTGCTGAAATTCGAACACAAAAAAAAAATTATATATGCAACAGTAAACTAACTGTTACAAGCAGGGGGGCAAGCCCCCTGCACCATCTACACCCCCACTCTTTAAATATACCACCTCCGAGACCAGACTATAGTGTAGAAAGGGAATATTTTCCTTTACTGCACTGTAGTGTGAACTCAGAGTTGGTATATTTAAAGAGAGGTGGGTGAGGGGGGTGCAGGGGGGCTTGCCCCCCTGCTTGCAACAGTTAGTTTACTGTTGCATCTTTTATTTATTTATTTATTTTTTTGCTGTATTCGAAGTTTTGAAACTTTGAACAGACAAGTTCGATATTGTTGTGTTCGAAGTTTCAAAACTTTAATCACGTAATAGGAACCCATCTAGAAAAAACCTTGGCACATGCAATATTCACCCCTCCAAAGCATATAACATTGTTTTCTTCACAAGGGGGATCCCTCTGCATCTCCCAAACCCTTGTTAATTATGTATAACAAACCAAACCAGTGGTCTGAGTGCCCAAGATAAAAACTGGTAAACCTGAAGTAAGCTACACACGGAGCTCAGCAAAATGGACAACTGCTTTAATGAACAAGCACAAAAACAATCCACAGCAAGCTAAATCACAGCAGCACAGCACAGCAAATGAAATTGCAAAGCACAAGCAAGAGCACAATAATGCAGTAAAGTTAATCCATGTACGTTTTCATCACAATAATAACAATTATATATAATAACTGTGAGATTCAACAATCCCCAGGGAAAGGGAATTTTCCCCCACCTGAAAATTTTGATCTTGTACACCTGTCGACCAACTGCATATATCAAACCAAATGTGGTTGATTAAACAGATGTTGACAAACAAGCATTTTGAGCAAATGCAGGACTCTCATATATATATATATATATATATATATATATATATATATATATATATATATATATATATATATATATATATATAGAGAGAGAGAGAGAGAGAGAGAGAGGTGTGTGTGTGTGTGTGTGTGTGTGTGTGTGTATATTTATGGATATATGTATACATATATCTATATCTATTTATCAATATTTGGTGTGTGTGATGAATGTATACTTATATCTATATCCATTTATCAATATTTGGTGTGTGTGTGTGTGTGTGTGTGTGTGTGTGTGTGTGTGTGTGTGTGTGTGTGTGTGTGTGTGTGTCTTTTTCAACATTCAAGCACTTAAATAAGCCTTTTTCAGTGTCAACCAAGATATTTATTTTAATTTTTTACTAGATTTTATTTATTTAATTTTAACTTACTTTATTTACTTTTATTTTATCTGTTAGCTGTTAATTATTCCATGTATTTGCTTTAATTGCATATCCAGTACACAATGACATCTATTCAAATCTCTATTGACTATATCATTTTGATTGTTATTATGAATACACAGGACTAAGCTGAGGCGGATGTAGTCTGTTTATGAAAGAAACATAAGGCTGTATAATTTCTTTGATTGTGTTGTATAGTGCTCTATGGGATTTTTAGACTTGAAGGAAAAGCTTGCTGACTGGTGACACTGAGCTCATTTTCTATAAATTTTGCTGCTGAAAACTTATTACATAAAAATTAGTATATGTTAGAGTATTGTTTCTAGCAATTTATATATAGCACTTTTATTTTATTTGTTTGCAGTTAAAAGCATTTTGTATCTTTACAAATCTTTATCTGTATAAAAACTTTCATTTTGTGGCTTTATCTAGTGCTTACTGCCTGTAGGCTATTTTTTGTCCACTCTCCTCCTCTCCCAGCCTGTGTCTGTGTGTTACTTGATGGCTTTGCAGTGGCCCACCCCTACTGTAAATCTGATCTGGGACACTCCTCCCAGTCTAGTGTCATTAGCTCATTCTACCTAATACAGAGAGAACATTTGATAAGGCCTTCTGTTTCTCCTTTTTCCCTTTCAAAAAAAATATTTTTTTTGCCTGAATCTTCTTGTGTCCTGACTGTGCTTCTCAAACATTTTGGAAATATAGAGTATATTGCAGAGCATTTATTATAACTGTAATTGCCTTAATATTGCTACAACTCAAGTGCTCTAGGCTGCACTGCATCCAAAGTTTTTGTGTGTTTTAGCTGCTTTTCTGTATATATAGACTTCTCTGTACATGTAGACTAGCTACTTATTCTGCTGTGTTACTTCCTCTTAAATCATTTTTCAGTTGTGCACTTGCCTTGCTTCATTTAAAAAAGTTTTAAATTGCTAATTTTGTAGAGTTTTAATTGCATTTACTGTATAGGACTATACACTCAAGTGTGTTAGCCTTTTCTGTGTTTATTTACTGTATTATTGCATTGTTTAGCCTGTTTCAACAAAAAAAAATACTATCTTGTTTGCTCGTTTCCCACCTTTTCTAGCCAGTACATATCCCAAGCTTTGCTTGTCTCAGGACTTTATTTTTTGTGCTCAGAGCTATCCAGACCTTGCATTGGTAGAGGGAAGTCCTACTGCCTACCAGTGAGACTGGTGAGCATTGTACTGCCTATCGAATGCTAGAGGAGTGGTTTCCAGCTCTGAAATTGCAATTTTAGTAGCCTTTTGGGCTGATTTCTATCCATTTCAACTTTCTGGCTTAAAAATGCATGTGTTTGCATATTTTTCACATCGTGCAGCACTACGAGGCTACAGTTAAACTATTCCAGGTGCCAGAAAGTCTGCTCTTCAAATTTTCCCTTAAAACTAGCTGGTTTCTCAGTAGTAGCACTAAAATCTGAACCCCTGTGACTAGCACTTGCTCTAGAACCTGTTGGAAAACACTAGGAAGCCTGAAACAGATACAAGAACTCAGCTCTCCTTGTCAATAAGGAGAAATTAATCATAGGCACTAAACAGCCTATAATTGCAAAGTACCTTGCAAAGGTAAGGGAAAACAGCTCTTAAACTTTACATAAAAGCATCTAAACAGGCATGTCCAAGGGTCAGCTTCCGGTGATTTCTCCTGTCCACCTGGTGAATCTGGGCATACTGGGGCAATGCGGCAACTGCCTCATGTACACAGACAATCCTCTCCTCCTACCACCCAACACTACAACCTGCGAGAGATGCACTTACATAGCCAAACTGGAAGCAAAGCTCTCTCTGGCCAAGATTGTGCTAGACAGTCAAGAGGAGAAGGTTAACACCTGCATCACACCTCAAGCAACTCATAGCCCTTCAAAACCCACACCATCAACACCCACACATAGCAACACTAAACCCACATATGTGGAGGCCCTTAACATTAACCTGCCCAAGCAACAAGGACCTCCGAAGCTGAAATGCAAACAAATACCAGTCATAACCAAAGTGACACATAACTCACAACACCAGTGTGCCACCCAACAACAGCCCCTAAGGCAAGACAATGTACCCAACACTTTAGTCATAGGTGACTCTATAGTCAGGCACACTGATGTCCCACTCACCAGACTGAACAAGGAGAAAATTACAGTCAGCTGCCTGTCGGGTGCCAGGATCCGCCACATGACGCATGCACTCAAGTCACTCCACAACAAGTACAAATACAACTCTGTTATTGTCCATGCTGGAGTGAATAACTTGAGACGTACCTCCCTGGACTACATGAAAAGAGATATGGAAGAGCTCTTGGATTATGTAACCCAGGCAGGTATGACCCTAGCCCTGAGTAGCATCCTGCCTTCGCCAAGAATGATACCACAGTATAAGGACAAAATGATTGACTTCAACAATTGGCTAAGCTTCTGGTGTCATTCAAAGGGGATCCAGTATTTGTCTGCCTGGGAAGACATGATTGACAAACCACGATGCTTTGCCAGAGATGGTCTGCACCTGTCACCCCTGGGATTCAGGTTACTGGCTAAAGCTTTTGCCACCCCTATAGTACCTTTTTTAGGCAAGGTTCAAAGGATAAAACCACCACCATAACAGACAGAAGCAGGCAAAATCTGAAGGTAATGCTACTCAATGCTAGAAGTCTAAACTTCAAAATGCACTCTCTCGAGGCACTCCTAAAAATGTAGAACATCGATATCTGTGCAGTAACTGACACCTGGTTCAAGGCTCCAGAGAACACCCCTGCAATACCAGGCTACAATTCTTACCACACTTTTCGGCCACAAAACCAGGACCAAAACACTAAAGGTGGAGGAGTGTCCATATTCACCAAGTATATTCACACCTCCAGGCTAGTTGCCCAACACAATGCATCTGAAATTCTGCAGGTGCAACTAACACTAGGTAAGACTGCAATCCAAACTGTAGCTTGCTACAGATCCCCAACCATGCCCCAAGATTCTCACTACACCTTTCTAAACATACTGGAAAATGTTAAGATACAACCAAACACCCTAATACTGGGTGATTTCAACTACCCTGCCATTAACTGGGAAAACTACTCAGGTACCAACTCCTTTTTCCAACGGTTCTTGGAATTCATAAATTCCAATGCCCTGGATCAACTAATCCATTGTCCCACCTGGGGCACCAATATCCTAGACCTGGTCATTACCAACATGGGAGATAGATGCTCCACACCAGTGGTTACCCCCAGGTCTGACCATAAGCAAATCACCCTTGACATTCACACCCCCCCCCCCCCAGTAAGGAAACCTCCTTAAAAAACTTCTCCAATACCAACTTCAAGCTACTGAAGTCAGAAGTGACAAACTTCACAACACCCATACAGACGGGATCTGGAAGTTTGACTGCAGAATCCTACACTAAGGCACTGTAAGAGCACATCCACTCGTGCATGAATTGTGTCATCCCAAATAGAACCAAGATGCTCTTCTCCAAAAAAAGGAACCCAATCTGGTGGTCCCCTGCTATAAACAAACTATATAACAGAAGGAAGAAACTGTTGCAAAAAAGAGGAAAATCCCAGTATGCAAAAAACTCCCTCACCAGCCTCAGTAAGAAGCTGAGATCCCTCATAAAATCCTCACATCTAGTTATGAAAATAAAATTGTCAAAGATTCTAAAGACAACCACAAGGCATTCTATAGTTATGTCAAGAATCTAAATGGCAATGCTCAGATCTGCTCTGAGTTAAAACAGAACGGTATTACATATACTGATCCCAAGGATATTGCCAATATCCTGGCAGATAGATTTAGTGCCAACTTCACCCCACTCTCACCCCCTAAAGGGCCCATCTCAATACCAAAAGATTGCCAAATTCCGATAATCACGGCCACACAGGTAGAAACCGCACTCTCCAAAGCTAAAAATACAGCATCCATGGAACCAGATGACATCCCAGGCTGTGTACTACATGAACTACAAAATGAAAAGAAACCTCACCTAAGTGTCATGTTTAATCATAGCCTCACCTCAGGCTTCGTGCCCACTGCGTGGTGCACAGCTACAGTTATCCCACTCCACAAGGGAGGATCCACCTTGGATCCCGGGAACTACCGTCCCATCAGTCTGACAAGCCTGATTTGCAAGGGCATGGAACGCATTATCATGGAACTTATAAACAAAGACATTGGCAACCTTCAAACACTGGACCCCACCAAGTTTGGGTTTCTGAAGGGCCAATCCTGTCTCCTGAATCTGATTGACTTCTTCGAATCAGTCTCCAGAGCTGTGGACGAGGGTAAGGCAGTCCACACACCCTACCTGGACCTCGCCAAGGCCATTGACACCATCCCCCACTCTGGAATCATAGATAAACTTACTAAGCTGGGCATAAATCCCTATGTCACTCGATGGGTTGCTAACTGGCTTACTGACAGAACCCAGACAGTAAAAGTAGCTGACTCCAAATCCAGCTCCAGACAAGTGACAAGTGGAGTACCTCAGGGTCCAGTCCTGGGACCATTCGTGTTTGGCATCTACTTCTCTGAAGTACAGGCCAACACTAAGGGACTCTGGCTAACAAAGTTTGCAGATGACTGCAAACTGGGAGCCATTATTGAATCCCCAAATGATGTGGATATTCTACAAAAGGTCCTTACAGAAACAGATGCCTGGTGCCAGAGCCATGGGCTCAAGCTTAATGCCAAGAAATGTATAGTTATCCCCTTTGGAAAAAAACATGTACCCATGAATTACCACATAGGTGGCAGGACACTAAACATCGAAAGTATGACGAGAGACTTAGGGACACAGGTGGACAGTGGTCTCACTTTCAATAATCACATTGCCACAACAGTCAGGAAATCCTTCTATGTGGCACACCTCATCACTAAGGGCTTTTCATCCAGAAAAAGGAAGGTCATTGTCCCACTGTACTCATCCCTCATTAGACCCATTATAGAGTATAATGCCCCATTTGGTATGTACCTCACAAGACATCTGCAACAGCTTAAAAGGCCACAGAAATACCTCACTAAAAGAATCCCAGGCCTAAAGCAGATGCCATATACTGACCATCTAAAAAAAACTCCAGCTATACTCTGTGGCATATCGTCTACTCAGAGGTGAACTCTGCTTAACATACAAGGCCATGTCAAACCCTGAGCTGTTGGACATGCTCCACTTAAAGAAATCCCAATCCCTCACAGCCACATGCTCCAGGGATCTAAACTTTGTCATCACAATCAACAAAACATGACGGAGGGATAGGTTCCTGACCCAGAGACTCCCCATACTCTGGAGTAGACTGCCCATACATATCAAGCAGAGCACCTCTTTGGCCCTCTTCAAAAGGAACCTTGATGATTGGATGGGAGATAGGAAATTCACCCTGGGGATCATGTCAGTCATCCTGCTAGACAGGGGCCTGGAGAAGTAAATATTGTGAAAAGAAATATCCAGGGAATTGTTATGGCTAGGCTTGCATAGGCCCTAGGGCCGATAGCCTAGTACCAACCTATGAACCTATGTATTGTACCGAAAATATTCGTCTAGTGGTATTAGTAAGGCCACATAAACACTTTTGTAGTGCATTTCTTATGCAACCGTATAAATTCAGTGATATTAACTTTTCAAAGAACGTTGCTTAATTTTCCTTATTTCAAATGAAGAATAACATGGCTCTAACATGTCTTTACACATCGCACCTACATAAATTGTAAATATTTCCTTAAGCCTTTCTTCATTACATATGGCTTACCTTTTCTGACCCTGTAGTCAATAATCAGTACTTCTTTTATTAAGTTCTTTTTCCCAAAAAGTAACCTTTTTCTCCAGTGTTATTTCTTTCAGCCTTATACTTTTTGTCACAACCTAGAGCTTACATTATCACTGTATGATAGAAATTGTAAATAGTATTAACTTTATTAAGCTGTATAATTCTTACAGGTTTTTTCAGCATACATGTGAAATGTGAATGTTTTCTTTCCAGTTATATTGTATGTTCTTTTTATGTAAATTGTATTTAGAAGAAATAGTTCTATGTGCTTGACATGTGTTCCTATGTTTTATTTCTGAGTGATATGATTACAGGCTCTCTCATGCTTTACTTTCAGATACATCTTCAGAGCTTACCTTCACAAGTTGTTAATATCCTTACTATGTTACTAGAAGTTAAGTTACTGACATGCTATTTTAGCATACTTAACTGTGACATCTGACATCTGTATTTAACTGCATCTCTTACATTGTACTGTAATTAATGGGAACACTACTAAATCTTGAACTTTTGAAATCTCAAATTTTAAAAGCTCGAGACCATGTAGCCAAACCCCCACATTACTGAAAGACCAGAAGCGCGAAATTCAAAATCCCGATGTTAAGGGATTTTGAGTTAGCGTTTCTGGTGTTGCGGTTCAGGTAATTATGTGTGTGTAAGTGTGTTTGTGAGGGGCTTTAGTGTGTGTAAGTGTTTGTTGTGACTGTGGTGTGTGTGTGTGTGTGTGTGTGTGTGTGTGTGTGTGTGTGTGTGTGTGTGTGTGTGTGTGTGTGTGTGTGTGTGAGAGGGGCTGAAATGTGTGTGTGTGTGAGTTTGCCTTGTGTGTATGTTAGTTGAGTTGGTGTGCACGTTAATGGCCTTCTGCTCAGCAATGCTTAAACATCCCATAGGAAATAAATAAAAATATACAGCTAAAATTCTAACACTGAGATAGTGTAGTGGTTAGAGTCCCGGCTTTACATGCAGGCATTCATGGTTCAAGCACCAAGACATGGACTTTATTTTTACATGGCAAAACAGTGTTAAAAGTATTATTTTTATTTTAAATTGTTTAGTAATTTATATTTGTCTACCAGGGTACTGTAGCTACAATGTCACTACAATGGAAGTGTGAGTGCATATAACATGTGAAATCACCCATGCATACACAAGTGTCCCATACAGTATAGTCACACCCCATGGTAATGTAATGAAATCACACAGAAGGACATCATATAAAGTAAATCATATACACTTACTAATATGTCAGTAATAATTAATTGTCATTATTCTGATATTCTCTAAAAATGAAAAGTGAGCAATGGTAAGCTGTGCTCAGGTTTAAGCATTGCTTAGATGTGAATACTGAGCAACAGTCAGCTCAGCTAAGTGGATTTGCGCACTGTTAAGCAATGCTCAGCAATTACCTTTTTAAGCACTGTTCAACCCAGCTTAGCAGATTTGCATACTACTTAGCTGAGCAATAACAGCAAAGGGTGGGAATATAGCCTTATTTAAATGCTCAGGTGGGAATACAGCCAGAATCTGTTGTGGCTTTCCCTGAGTGGGAACTATGTCAGGTGTTGGTGAGGGCTTGCACTTTCGGGTGCAGCGCAGGGCATTTTGGAGTCCAGAGTCATGGCTGGGCTCCTTGTAGCAAATCATGATGACAGATTGCTGCAGGGCCAGTACCAGGGCTCACAATATAAAGAGGAGGCCTGGGACCATCTGGCATGTGATCTCACCAGTACCACTGGCATCTCTCCAGCTGGTGAGCAGGTATGGCATCACTATACTGACCTAAAGCAGAGAAGAGGGTGCTCTTGGCCCAATGGATCCAAGATGCTTGAGACAACCATGCTCCAGCAGTTTGTAAGTATCCCATATATAGCTGTACCAAATTCTAGCCTGAGTATGTGATAGACAGGTATGCATAATGTCTGTTGGTTTTCTCCCCCTACAGCTGCAGTGGAGAGGGCTACTAATGCTGAGGCCCATGCAGATAGACTGGCAAGGCTGTGCCAACAGGCTAGTGAGCACAGATTTACCTTCCATTATATAGTGAAATAAATAAGAAGTATTAAATTGTTTACTGTGATCAGTATCTAACCAGTAAAGAAAAGTTTGCCAGACTAATAGTCATCCACAGCTTATGTAGTAGTAGAGCACTGTGTCATATAAGTACAATAAAAACATAAACCACCAACACCTGTGTGTAATCAGGTATGTTGTTGTAGAAATAGAATGTGTATAGGTTCTGCATGGAAAAATATGGCTTTGACAGCATGAATTAACAGTGGTTGTTCTGAGAATCAGCTAGTATGCAGAGCAGTAGATTGTGGAGTTGAAATCAATATATACATGAAATATGACATATGTATGTACTAAGATCAGAACAATGAATACTAATGTCAAATGTATTATAGTGTGTCCCCTGCTGCAGTGCCTTGTGTTAACCTTTGCTTTCCAGATCGTATAATTTCAAATGATTACTACACAGTACAGTAACTGTCATGCATTAATCCGAGGATTACAAGGTCAGACTGTCTAACGCATGGAGTATTAGGCAAAAAGCAGTCAAACAAGAGACAGCAGTTACCCAGTAGCTCAGTGTGATAAAAAACAGCCTTGTATTTTATTTTAGCATACCCAGACATGGTTTGAATCCAGGGAGTGGTACTGAGATATATGACTATATACACTCAAGAAATCTTGAATATTTGTAGAAACAGTCAGATTGTGGTAACAGATATATTCTCCACAGTTCATACAGGTAATGAAATGTTTGTAATAGCTGTTTGAAGGGTATAGTAATACACCGTGTACAACTATCCCACTGTCCAACCCCATGGCTGCAAATATCCGCAGGATAGGTACATACACCATGCCCTCTTCCTGATACATGCCTTTCAAATGTCATGCTGTCATGGCTAGTGGTCACTGCTTTCAATCAACTTAGACACAGATAGGAATCCAGGAGACTATGCTAGTAGCAGACTCACACAACATTATTGCAGGGTACCTCTTCTTTGTCAAGTGTGTAACCCTGACATGTACAAGCCCCTCCAGTAAAGCAGCCACAGTGTACCCAGTCTGCCTCATACCATTACAGTTTGACATCTAACAGGTATGCATGTGCCATAGAAGCTATGGGCCATAGATAGATGTAAAGTGAGGGCAGACCTGTAGAGTATTGAGCAATATTGATGTGAAAAATAGAAGCCAATACAGTTGTTAATGGACTTTTTATTCTCTCCCCCCACCCATCATCTGTATCAATAATTATAATTCATATATTATTGGTATGTTGTTCTCAAACCCTATTGTTGGGACATGAGTTCTATTATTGTCCATATGTTTCATTGGTTGCATATTAACATACCCTGTTCAAATACCATTATTGGTGGCCTGTTGCCATCAATGTAACTTGCATGCTGTTAAAATGCTTACTGTTGTTCCATTTATGCATGTGTTATGTTTATGTGACTGTTTCAAATCTGTTTGGGTTAATCGGAACACTCACTCATGTTGTTATAACTAATTTTAAAATGCATTGTTCGTGACTAACAAATAAATCTTGGAAAACCACAGCACCATAGCATGCTTGGGAAGGCAGATACCAATGGATCCACCTGTCCAACCCCATCTGGCCGTGGCACCAGGCCCCAGCAGGTCTGGGACCCAACCCGGAACATCCTCATCTGCTGGTCCTGCACCACCTTTGGGTGGAACTGCCTCAGGGGATGGGGCCTGCCCCCCCATGTGCAGGCATGGAGAGGAGCTGTGGAATGTTCCAAGGTATGGTACGCAGTGTCATCTGCTCTGAGTTGGATGGGAAGCTGTACCAGATGGAGGGCCACCTGGCACACCTCAAGGGGCAGGCTGACCCACTTGTCCAGACCCCAGCACAGCCACCTTTGGAGCCATGGAGGTGCAGTGGTGACTGCCCATGGGTGGGGACCTCAGTCCCACTGTATCCACTTTGGGGCTCATAAGCATCTCATTCCCAACAACCCTCCATGTCTAAGGTGTTTACCCCCATGTGTCATATGCCACCCCTGTCTGCTGTCTTGTGTGTCTTGTCTGTCTGCAAATGCCATCTATCCTACCCAACCTGCAGCCCTTCCCTAACATCTCACTCTCACCTAAAAAAAAAAAAAAAAAAAAAAAGCCATCTGTCCCACAGAAAAATAATCGCCCCATTCATAGCTCTACATTTTGTCCCCATGTACAGTGAAATTAATCAAGCTACCCACAAATTATTCCTCAAATGTCTGTTGCCAACACCCCTCCCAGTGGTTTATGAGGCAGTAAATTCCAAATTCTCCATATTATTCACAGTTGTTGCTGCAGAAGAAATGTAGAACTATGGTCCTTTCCTGCACCTGTCCTGCACATCCCTAGCTGCTTTTCCTAATGTTGTACCCCCTGCTTGCCCCCATTTCACCACTTTCCTATCACCCTTTTTTCTTTTCTTTAATTAAAATTAGCGCAGGTTAAAGTGGGAGTAAATGGTGCTAAGTGAAGCTAACAGGACATAACCATCTATTAGCAACACTTAGCTCTGCTCAAAACCACACAAACCCACATACAACTGCTTAAAACTGCATTAATCAATCTGTCTCCAGCAGCCCTTGTTCTGCCCAGCAACAAAATACTCAGTCCTGCCAAGTCTCGAACCCAGGATACTGGCACTACAATCACAGCAATGTACCATTACACTGTTAGAGCTGTGGGAATTTGTAATGCTTTTACAAACATGCCATGCATTCTGGTCATTTAATGAAAAAAGTCATCATTTCCAAGTCTTGAACCAGGACCCTGTGCACTACAATCACAGCAACATACCTCAACACCATCAGAACTATAGGAATGTGTCATTTTTATACAAACATATCATGCACAACAGTCATTTAATATAGGGGAAAATATATATCCATAATACTCTTATATACATACATATGTATATATAAATACAAGCGTAAATATATATATATATATATATATATATATATATATATATATATATATATATATATATATATATATATATATATATATATATATATATATATAGTTTCACCTCATATATATATAGTTTCACCTCATAATCTCGAATTACTGAAATCTGGAATTTCAGTAACCTGGGACTATAAAGTTGAACCATTCACAAAACTGAAACCTACAATCCAGAATCACACAATCACGTACATACATACACCATACACCATATAACACACACACACACACCATTCCACCCACAGTACACAAACCACACAACCCTACACTACAGATAAGTAAGGGGACAAGCCCCCCTGCACCCCCACACCCCCTACTTATATATACCAACTCCGAGGTCGCACATAACATAAAAAAAAAAAAAATCACACCACGCCATCCTCCACTTGCTCGCACACAAATATACATAACACATAACAAACACCAACAAATCCAACACTCACACTCACACTTACACCTCCCTACCCTTACCCACACATACAACATACAAAAACACACACAGACACTCTCTCACATGCAATTTCAGGCACCATAACCTCCACATGCGATGCACCGGAAATGCATAACCGTGGATTCCAGATATTCGAATTCGCTCTTATGCAATTTTGGCATTCTGGTTTTAGGCTTCATGTTCTCAAATTACTGAAATGTGAGATTTCAGTAATTCGAGATTCTGAAGTGCAACTATATATATATATATATATATATATGTATATATATATATATATATATATATATATATATATATATATATATATATATATATATATATATATATATATATATATATATATATATATATATATATATATATATATATATATATATATATGTATATATATATATATATATATATATAGACAGATATAGATAGATAGATAACCGATATCTTACTGCAAACCATCTGCAAAAAGCCTGACAAAGTGGTGGGGGATAAAGGGCAGACAATATTCACATCTTTGAAATATGGCTGTTATACACGTAGAAGTCTGCTAGAATAACATGGTTTGTTTAATATATAATTCCTGATAGAGTCCAAGTCTGAAACACAAATGAATATCATCATTTACTGATGTCAATGCTCACATCATCCAAGAGATTTGTCAGAAACCCACAACTGTAATGAACACACCAAACATATGAGCCACACATCTAGACAGTATCTAGACATCTTGACAGTGTAAATGTATGATTGCAGCCATGTAACACAAGAGAAAAAACAGTGAGAGCTGCCAACCATTTCAGCCAGCTCCTTCTGAACCACAGTAAGACCTACACAACACTATTCCAATTTAGCTCTGGGAAATTACCCATGTATTTCCAAATATATCATGCACTACAGGGATGGAACTGTAGGAAAAAGCAGATATTGGTGTGAAAATGTCCACCCATAACCATTTGCACCATGGTCACAGCAACATACCAGTACCCCAAATAAACTCTAGAGTAGAACAGCTGTTTGAGCAAACATATCCTGATCCCCAGTCACACACTACACCAACATATACTGCTCCAAGTCACAGTCTACTGAGAATCCTGAGGTGTTACAGGACATTTCTCAGTCTGCCCCTACAAACATATACACTTGATAGACTACCAGCAACTGTAGCAGCATGCACAGTCAGATAGAAAAGTATCTATGACACTCACATTTGCCACTCTCCCTACCCAGCCCAACAAACATTTACAAACTACACTGCTACACAATTTTGACAGTTTGTTAACAATGGCCAGACATACATACCTCTCAACTGTACAGATTTCCAAGGAATGCCCAGTGTGTGGGATCATATTTGTGGCCACTGCTGCATACTACTTCCAGGGGTCTGCTAAGTCACTGGGATGATATCAGTAGTGCAGTCACTAAATAATGATATACCATACCTCTGAACCTCTTACTGCAAGACATCTGGACAAAGCATGACATACTTGGGGGACAGGGGGCAGAAAAGAAGGACATATCTCACATAATGGTGTTACAAACTGAAACACTTTCTGGTGTTACAAGGTTTGTTGTAATATAATATCCCTGAAGGATATGATGTCTGAAATACTAATAGATGTCAACATTTACTGACTACAATCCTCACATTATCCTACCAATTTTTCAAAAACAGAAATTGTCTGAGGAACAGACCAGACATAACAGGTAAACCTCTGGACAGTCTGTGGACATCTGGACAATGGAAAGGCATATCAGAGACATATCACTGTCAGACATAAAGTCACGCAGAACATGCATGTCCAGACAAACCCTGGTAATCTAACAATCCTCTATGTGTTTAACAGTAATGCCTACTTACAATCTATGCCCAACTGTGGAGTTTTGGCCCCCATGCTGTTGGGCTGTCTCCACAAGTCTTGTCCTGAGAGGTATTTCCACCTATCATCTGTAAAAGCTGTAGCCTCCACACCTCCATAACGTCCCCCTCACAGGCAAGGAAATGGGGCAATGCCCACATGAAGGATTTAATTATAGCACTGTGTTGCTATGGAATTGGCTAATGGAATGAGAACACAGCTGCTCTGGATGCAAGTCTCAAGTTGGAGACACCGATTGGTGCACATGGCATCACCTGCTCATGAGCATTACCTGCAAAAGGCAAGCTGCTGCCTATGCAACACAGGTCTGAACCCCCCTATGCAAAGAAAGACTGAATCTATGCAAACCTAAACGTTTGCATTATTTTGAGTAAACCCTTCAATACTAGAAAAGATATGTCAATCGCGTAAGCTTGTAGTGGAATGCAGAAGGGGGATGCAATAATGTCAAATAGAAAGCTGAACACATACTGCTGTCCAGCTCTTATGGCCATGCCTGCTTGCCCTGTCTGCATTGACATGGGTCACATCTCTGGCCACTGAGTCACCCGAACAAAGGTCAGCTCATGTATGACTACTACTGGAGTGTCTGTTGTCCAATACTGAGTGTGACACTGCTAGGCCAGCTACCTGGGATGTTGTAAATATTCATATGTCACCTGTAAATGCTACTATGATACATATGCTTGTCTTACAAATGTTAGAGACTTATATAGGGTATGTGCATAGTACACAACAGGTGCAGAAGTGTGTGTTGAACAGTATGATATATACTGAGCCCATACCTGACAACTATCCAGAGTTTTGCTGACTGACCACATGTCTGCCTCACATTTGTAGTCAATGCCTCATACAGTTGTGTATTGTCTGGCACATCACTGGCAGCCCATTAAAGACTGAAGTCATAACATAATAGCATACATTGGATTGTCAGATGTCATATCCTGCAGAGTAGACCTGTGAATGTGACACCATCTTTGCTGGCAACTAAGTGTGTTTCAGCTAGATTCATAAAGTGACACTATTTGGAGCCTTTGCCCACCAGTGATGTGTGCCATTGTGCAGATATCCTGCTCTAACAGAAGCTAGGTATCTTACAGTAAAACTCATGTTAATGCAAGAGTATCTTGTCCTGTAGGATGCTGACATTTGTGCAGTCACCGACACCTGCTTTGTAGCTGTGGAGAGCACACTAACCTTGCCAGGTTACTCATCCCATCATACGTTTAGACCCTGAATGGAGGACTGTAAAGCCACAAGAAATGGAGTGTTGAACATTATCATACACATACACACCTCCAGGCTGGCCAAACAGTATGACACATGGGAGACATCCTGAGAGCAGGTAACAGTTTACAAAACACCTACTCAAATCATAGTTAGCTACACACCTCCAACCATAACTATGGACACCCACCACATTTATTGGAACTTGCTGGAATCTGTCAGGATTCAGTCATCTACCCTGCTCCTGGGTGACTTCAACTATCCAACCATAGTGTGCATGACCTATGCCATCTGAACATGAATGCACAGAGATTCCTCGACTTTGTCAGTGGCAATGCAGTGGATCAGCCGGTCAACACTCCTTCGAATGGTGGAAATATCCTATACCTGGTCCTAACCAACATGGGTAGCCACTGTAGCACTCCTACAGTGTCATCCCCCTTAGTAGGATCTGACCATATAGCCATTACTGTTCAGAAAACCATCTGCCCTGACCCCACCCCTGCCAGGATCAAACAAAATTAACTTTACACAAATGACTATAAATCTCCTCAGATCAGGTGAAAGTATCTTCACAGCCAATGTCTCGTCAGTTGGAACTAGCAGTAGTGTCCAGGTCCATACCACAATACTATGTGGGCACCTACATAGCTGTATGGACTCAGCAATGCCTGACAGGACAACATTATCTCCTTCAAGGTATGGTAAACATCTGTGGTGTACAGCAGCAATACACAAATACCATAATAGGTGGAAATAATTGCTGGACAGGGCCAAGAAGGAACAGGTGCCTTATTGGAAACAATGTCACATTGGCATGCACAAGAAAATAAGGCCACAGGCGAATTACCCTAAGGCTATCTTTGAGTGCAAGTTGGACACATCTACCAAGGCCAATCACTAGGTCTTCCACACATTTGTCTGCAATTGCAGAGACAGCACACAAATCTGCTCTGTAGTGGTGGTCAATAACACCACATACACATATGGCATAGCTATAGACAACCGGCTGCAGACAGGTGAAGTGTAAACATCACCCCCATGTCACCCCATCGGTACACATGTGCATGCATAACACCTACCCCCTTTCCCTCATCCTTAGGAAGCAGGTCCGTAATGCACTCTCAAAAGCAACACACAGAATTCTCCATAGGCCTGATACCTTCCCTGGCCGCATCCTATATGAACACAGGCATGAGCTCTTAAATCCATTACACACTGTAGTCAACCAAAGCCTGCACACCTGTGACATCCCATCTTCACAGAGGACAGCCACTGTCATCCCTATATACAAAGGTGGAGCAATCCACCGACCCAGCCAGCCATATGCACATCAGCCTAACTAGCCTGCTCTGCAAGGGCATGGAAGGCATTATCAAGGAGATTATGAACAGGGACACTGGCAACCTCAAAATTGCTTAGCCCACACAGTGTGGTATTGTCAAAGGGAGATCAGGCCTGTTAAACCTGGTCGACTTCTCTGAAGTGGTCAACAAACACAAGGACGAGGGAAAGATGGTGAACAATACCTACCTTCATCTAGCCCAATTCTCTCACAATAAACGCCAGGTGGACAGGATACATACACCTACACAGCTAGGTATCAACATGTATGTTACCAAATGGGTGGCTAATTGGCTCAATGATAGTACCCACTTGGTCAAAGTAGTGGAACCCACCTCTAGTAGTAGAGTCTTCCAAAGTGGTGTACCCCAAGGATCAGTCTGGAGGCATCTACTATTTGGGATATATGTATCTGAGGTACAGGACAAAAGCAGTGGTCTGTAGATGACCAGGTGCACAGATGCTTGCAAGCTGGCCACTGTTGTACATTCCCCTACTGATGTCAGCATCCCCCAAGAGGCCCTCACCCAATTAATGGCTGGTTCAAGAAGACTTTCCACATACTGAATGCCAGGAGAGGCATCATTCTTTCTGCTGTGGCAGATGTCATCCACACTAATTATGACAGTAATAATATACTGAGCATGCAATCAGGTGTGAGGTGACTTGTGCACCAAGGTTGTTAGCACCCTGAAGGTTGTACGGA
Organism: Protopterus annectens; assembly: GCF_019279795.1. Taxonomy (NCBI): domain Eukaryota; kingdom Metazoa; phylum Chordata; order Ceratodontiformes; family Protopteridae; genus Protopterus; species Protopterus annectens. The sequence goes on from NC_056737.1 coordinate 1,483,289,356, forward strand.
AGGCTGTCTACATGGTCCACCTCAGAAATGTGGGTATGTCATCCTGGAATCAGGAGGCCACAACATCCCTGTACTCCACCCTTATCAGGTGCATTACCAAGTACAATGGCTCCTTTGGCATGTACCTTTCCAAGCAAATGCAGCAGCTGCATGGACCACAGACAATCCTGACCAGGAAAATCCAGGGTCTGTAACACCTATCCAATGCAGGTAGGCTGAAAGCCCTGTCCCTGTACTCAGTCTCATACAGACTGATCATAGGTGACCTGCGTCTGGCATACAAGGCCATTTCCAAACCAGACTTGATGGTGATTCTGCATATCTGTAAGATAAACCACACTCACGCATCATGCATGCAAGGCCCTTACCTGGTCTGTAACATGTATAGTTCTTGGTTGCGGGATATTGTAGTGTCCCACACAATAGACTGCCTGTAAAATACACTCTCTCCCCATGTCTAGCAGAGTACATGTATAGCCCTATTGAAGAAGAAGCTAGATGACTTCATGGGAAACAGATGAGACACCGCTGGGATCCTGTGTGTGTCCCAGCTGGACAGGGGAAACAGGTACTACCTTGGAAGGGAGATGGCCAAAAGTCTGGGTCAGGCTAATGAGGGCATCAGGGCCAATAGCCTGGCATCATCTTATGAGGCTATGCACCTAGTACTTTACATGTTTCCTGTATGTATTGCAGACTGCCCTGCAATGTTGTCTGAAATGAATCCCTGTAAGTCTGAACTGTGTATGTACTGCAGTGATAGTGTATAGACTTGTCCCTTCATCAATTATCATCACATATTGAAGAAAGTGAACAAACAGAAACCACTAATCAACCACAAAGTAGAATGCAGCAGGCAAATTTTTGTATAAACACACCAAAATGTTATTGTAATTCAAGGTTAAAATCGTAGTATATCCAAATGTATAACGCTTTCATCTCATTTTTAAGTGAATTAAAGAGACTTCATCAGATACAATTTATTGCTTTCACCTACTGAATTTAAAAGAAGGAATTCAAATTACTTCACATCCTAGAGCAATCAAGACACCTTTATTTAAAGCCATAGTGTACTTAAAATCATCATCACTTCCACAACACCATAGAAATTGTTAAAACCATTACAAATACTTGTAAAATACTTCATGAAAATCATAACCTATCTACTACTTTATTAATAACTTAACTGTTTATTTAAATAAATACATCCATATGACAATAAATATAAGTAAATACCTAAAATGTTAGAGAACATATATAAGCATAAGTAAATGCTCATTCAGACAGTATATATGTAAGTAAGTTTGTTACACTAAGAAAGTTACAAAGTGTATTTTAACATCTGTTTAGAGCTTTAATTTTAATTTTCAAAGGACTACTAATGGACAAGTTATCGTTAAGCCCTGGCCAGTGCATGGCATTCAATTTGATCTGCCATACTAATTCCATTTTATCAAGCTGATAGGACCATCATCACATATTGTTACATCTTGTTGTTGTGTGTAGTCTGTATAGCATTAAGTCAGCTCTAACAGTACATCCATATGCACTTGATGACACAAATAGCTCACTACAATAGCCTTGGTCTTGGCCACAATTATCATTCTGCTACTAAGCTCATCACACAGTAGGATTTGTCACCCTTTGTTGTGGGCCTGACAGTAGCAATGAAAGAAATGGATTGTGGCAGCCAGTACTAACATAAGGTCTGCCCTGAAGCACCCATAGGTGTCACAGGTGTGCCAGACTGTACCAGGAGTGTGTGTGTGTGTGTGTGTGTGTGTGTGTGTGTGTGTGTGTGTGTGTGTGTGTGTGTGTGTGTGTGTGTGCGTGTGTGTGTTTGTGTGTGTAAGTGTGTGAGTGTGTGTATCAGCAAACATAATACTGCAGGGTAGTAATTTACATATGTTGTCTTCCCCTTGCAAGTGAACACAGGAGTTGGTGTCCCTACCCCTCAAAACCTGATGTCAGCGTCTTAGCAGACTCTTATGATGGTGGTGGTCAAAATGAGGCACAGGTAGCATTGTGGGTGCCTGAGTCCATGCCATTGTTTGGTATCCACTTCTATTCACCATGTCCCCGCACACAGTCAGTATGCCCACACATTCCCAGTTCCTATCAGCCAAGGATAATGGACAGGTTAAGGGTGGTGGCATGGAATAGGCTAGTGTGTTGAGTATGGCAAGTGTGAGTGTAGACACCAGCCATAGACAGTGAACAGATGAGGTCACACACAGGTAGATGGACAGGGGTTCTTGACAGAGGATTGCTGACCCTCAAGCCCCTGTTGCAAGTGCCACAGCAAGTGTCACCAGACACATGTTACGGTCTGTCATCGAGGCACAGGTGAGTACTGACTGCAACACCAGACAGATGCTCAGGGTCATGAATGCAGTCCTCCCTGCCATGTGTGATGACCTCCATGGCATTTGTGATGCCATACATCATCTTGTTGATGTCGTGGATAGACAGTGGGGTGAAACATTGTCGCTGCTCGACTGTGCAATGGCTGTGCTTGAGCATGTGGTGGGAGTAGGGCATCAGCCAGGTGGATGTAGGTTAGCAACATGATCAGCTGTGAGCCCACATGGCATTGCACATTCACAGTCCCATAGTAGCAGTACTAACAGCACTATCAAAGGGAAGGTGCTGTCAACACCACACCGGAGCAGGCCATAGGCACGTTGTCCTGGAAAGTCCCATCAGGGACATGGATCCAGAAGACAGCAGTTACCATCAGGGAGTAGTACTGCATGTGTCCTTGGGCCTAGCAATGCCAGTGATACTCCTGACAGAATTAGTTACTGCATCCCTGCTGGGAGACGGTGAACTGTACATCCTGCCATATATGGTCCAAGACTGTCCAGCATAGCCCTGTGTTGGGGATTCACATCACTTGATGGCGTGCAGTCAAACACTCACACATCCCTATCACAGGCCAGTCACCACCACATACGCACAGCTCCTCTGCATGGCCCAGTTAAACATCACCCCTCCAGACACACACACACACACACACACACACACACACACACACACACACACACACACACACACACACACACACACACACACACACATTATGTTAGCCATATGGCCCAGCTTAGGCTTCTGGCAGTCCAACACCACATCCTGTTCATGTGAGAATACTCTTGCCACAACCCTGTTATCCATACCATCGATGCACAGACATGCCCATATGGGTCTGATGCACAGGGTGACTATAGTACAGTGTAGCAATGTCATACTGTGTAAGGTGCTATCTGCTGGCAGTAGTTATAGGAACACCTCGAGGTGTATGTACCTTGTTATCCATGATGCACTATTGCTGTTAGCACTGCTGACTTACTGTAATGTAATGTACTGCATTCTGATTGTGTTCCAGGTGTCTGTGTCAGCAGGCTGTAGACAGTAGCAATAATGAGTAAGGTGGAGTGGAAATACAGTGACATTTTCATAGCCAAGGTACAGCTGTATATGTACATGTTTACCAGGTGTGTTTACATGCAACAGTGCATACAGGGCAATTGTGGCAGACAGTGGGAACTTGCATACATACCCTTGACACAGCCACCTAGCCTTCATACATGTCATCTAGGTGTTCTGTAGGACCGCAGGCTCACACATACAGAGGAGATTACTTGAGTACTGGCACTAGGTCCCCCAAAAGCTTAGCCATTACTTTCGCTGCAACAGATTCAATTATCAGCACCTGTTGCCCCTGCCATTTCTTTCACATCCACTGGACCATCATGCAGTTGATGAGAGTATGCCTGGTACTGTGTATGATAGGTTTGGGGTGTGTATTCCTGACACAGGTCAGCCTGTGTTAGTCTAATCTGACAATCACCAGCATGTGTGTCTGCTATCTCATATGCATGTCTGGCTTCTCGTGCTGGCAGTGCACACAGACACATAGTCCTGTACATGGGGCAGCTGATGAAGTGATGAGCACAGCCCCTACCTGCACAGTCATATAAATGATAGCTCTAGACACATAACACAGATAGCACAGCGGTACTGTATGTGGCAGTGTCTGCCACTACTTCTGAAGTAGGTGACAATTGCAGGGGCTGTTAGGATTGCCAGTGGTGGGGTCAGAGGCCCTTAACATGTTAGAGCCATCACACAGACACACACACACACACACACACACACACACACACACACACACACACACACACACACACACACACACACACAAACAAATATGCATACCGCTGCATGTAGACATGCATTGAGACACACATGCACATGGAGGTGACACTTATCAGAGTAGATGACCTACCCATCTATTAATGTACATTATACAGTGAAACAACCATTGCACCACAGTAGCTTGGTGTTAGAAACTGTGTAACTGTGCTTGTATGGTGAATGACATCTGTATGGGCTGACACTAGGTTGGCAATGGGGCAGTTCACAGCGTGGAAGAAGCACACAAAATAGTATAGCCATCACATACACACCCTGAAGACAGCCACAGGGGCTGTGCATACAGAAACACATACACAGTTGCCAATAGACATATTAGTAACCCAATGTATCCACTTGTATGTACTATAGTGCTGCATACACATGACATGCTCCACATAGATTATATGCCTGGGACATAACGCGCGACCTCTTACAACAGGTAATCTTGCAAATGCCTTCATGGATGGTGTTATAACCCACCAGACATAGCAACTGATCTCGTCTACTGCTCCTACATACCTGTACAAGTAATAGAGTGACAGACTTTGTATCAGCATGATGTGTCAGTCAGGTACAATGTCTGATGCTGGCATGTGTATCAGTATGGTAACTGTGACATATCTGGCAATGATATCACAGGAATGCTTCTTGTCAGGGGACACAGACCACATATAGGTTGCAAATGTGGATATCACATGTACATTTGTACAGATAACTGTTGTGGGCCGTATAGTGTTACATGGTGCATGTGAGGCAGATGTCATTAACAGGGTCTTTAAAGTAATTTCATGGATAGGGGGTCAACATGCCTTAAAATGGCATAGCCTACACAGACAACAGCCACAAGGGATATGCTTCACACACACACACACACACACACACACACACACACACACACACACACACACACACACACACACACACACACACACACACACACTATTATAGTTGTTGGCATTGATATTAGAACCCCCACCTATCTAAGTATTTCCACTACAGTATTACGCAGTTATTGCACATGCCACAGAACTTAGAAGGATGACAATTGTATACAGATATATCTAAGGTGAATGACATCAGTAGGTCTTGTAATGTAGGGCAATGGGACATGTACTGGGTGGTACATGCCTTAAAATGGTATAACCCACTCCCCCAGAGAATATGGGTCTCACACACACACACACACACACACACACACACACACACACACACACACACACACACACACACACACACACACACACACACACACACACACACACACACACACACACACACACACACACACACACAGTATCACAGTTGCCAGCAATGAGTTTAGTACCCCTACCTAATGGGTGGGAAGAGCATCAGAATACATTAACCTACAAACATACACACTTACAAACACCTTCGCACGTACACACATACACACACACACACACACACACACACACGCACACACGTACACATGCACACACACACACACACACACACACACACACATACACACACACATTTGGCACAACTGAGTGTAGAACCTATACCTATCTAGTTATCTGTACTATTCTGTTACTTAGTCATTACACATCCCATGGAGTTTATAGGGCTAAGTGCTGTCCAAAGATACTTCTAAGGGGAATGATATCAGCAGGACTACTAAAGTAGGGAAATGGGAAGTGTTGTGGGTGGGAAACTCCTCAAAATACATCATCCTATAAACATACACACTTATACACACTTGTACACACATATACATTTGCCAGAACTGGGAATGGAACTCCTGCCTATCTAGGTACTTGTACTATACTGTTACATAGTTATTGCACACACCACAGAGCTTATAGGGATGGGACTGTGCAAGGGTACTTTTAAGGGGAATGACATTAGCAGGACTGCTGATGTGGGGCACTGGGAAGGGTACTGTGTGGGCTGGCCTAAAACTGTTTCACCTACAAACACACACACTCTCTTACATTTGCCAGGACTAAGATTAGAACCTCTATCTATCTAGTTATTTGTACTATAGTATTATGCAGTTATTGCACATGCTATAGAGCTGGCAGGGCTGATAGGTGTCCAATGGTACTTTTAATGGAATGACAACAGCAGATCTTGTGAAGTAGGGCAATTGGAAGTGTAATGAATGAGAACAGCTTGCTAATACTTAGACCTACAGACACACACACACACACACACACACACACACACACACACACACACACACACACACACACACACACACACACACACACACACACACACACACACACACACACACACACACACACACACACACTTACACACACACATTGGCAGGTGATGTGATATTATAACCTCCACCTCAGTACTATTACACAATGGAGCACCCATTCATGCTGGCACGTGCAACTGGTTATGACCAGTATGCCACTGTCTGCAGCAGGACATCATTCTATGTCATTCAGGGTAGCTGTGTGTGTGACTCACTCTGAGTGTGTCCCCCTGTGTGTCTCTCTCTATCACTGTCTGTCTCTGTCTTCCTCACATCTGTGTATGTGTATGCTTGACATATTGTTATCTGTTGCCCATATATATGTCTGTGTATCACATGCAACAGATACAGATACAGATATATCACATATGGGCCACCTACAGCTAGCTGAGGGTAATTTCCTCTGATGGGTGTGTGTAGGGACAGTTAAGGTGTACATAACTGTCTTTATGCAAAGACATATATATATATATATATATATATATATATATATATATACACACAATATAGTAATATAGTCCGATGTAGGTTCCAACATAGCATGTGATTCTTTAAGTGTAGGGCCATGCCCAGTGTGACATTCTATAGTGAGAGTAGGACTCCATTCCCTAGATAAGTGTACTCCAGTCCGGGCTTTGTGTGCTACAGCCATACCTCTCAAAAGTAAACAGGACATTCCTAGGAGTACTGGGTTTGTTTTAGCAGACATTTTCTGACATATCTGAAGTCTGATACTGCAATGTATTGTGTCATTACCTAGTGACAGACATCCTCAGATCATCACAGTGCTTTACCAGAGGAATACAAATGTATGATGCACAGACCAATATTATGAGCCCAACTATATACATTCTTGCCCAAAAAGGGCAGTTGAGAGGTGTGGCTACTGCCAGTTGACAGATGAAGCTGTGTAAACAGTCCAGCAACTTGGTGATATACTGGCTGGGGATCTCCTGCTTGTGTGGTATTCTTCTTACCTGAAAAGTCATATCCTGGTGTGGCCATACCTCTCAACTGTACATTTTTTGGCAGATTGTCCAGGTGTTTGTCTAGAAGTTTCATCCAGTCTACATAAACTTGTGTTCTGAAGACAACTTAGTTGCATATAATTGAAGACTGATGTTACAAAATAATGACAGTGTTTCAGACATCATAACCTTCAGACAATTCCTGCTGATGCAAAACCCCTTATCTTACCAACTTTCTCAGTAAGTAAGGGCAACATTTACAACATGTGCCTATCTTTGTGCCTTTGCCTCACTTTTATTAATGATCTTGTCCAGATGTCTTGCTGTCAGAGGTTGGTAGGTATGGGTGTGGGTACAGAGTGCATTCTACTGTGGAGAAATGTCCAGACTATGTGTAGTATATTCTGCATAGCACTGTGACTTCCAGCTATGTCAGTGGCAGAGCAGTACAGAGTAATGTGGTGAACCACTGACAGACAGTTGTGTATAGGTTGATAGTTTGCTATTAAGTTAGTAGGGTATTTGCCCTGAAGCCTTTATAACCCACGCAGATGAGAGTGTAGCCCATGTTAAGACATGTTAGGGCACAGAGCCCCTGTCCAGTAGGGACACAGGTGGGATCACCTGACTGTATTGTGTGTTTCCCATGCACTTATACAGGGAGCACATCACTAGGGGTATTGAGGTACTTGACTTGCTGTTGACAGGAAGTGTATTCCACAGATGGGCGAGTGTGTGGTACATGTATCTGTCAGACCAACAAGCCATACTGATATCACAGCCCAGGTTGATGCTGTGCCTACAGGTTCATGGAGTGGGCCTTGAGTTCCAGATGTGCAACAGTTCCATCAAGGCAGAGAATGGATTGCTTTGTATGCCAAACAGGGGTCACCTCAGCACAGTATGTATTGAATGGGGTAGAGGGACAGTGCTGCTAGCCTATCTGTGTAGGGTAGGTGCTTGGGATAAGGACTTAGTGTTTGCAAGACCCTGGTGTGTAGAATCTACATGGTCTGTGGTGTGTAGGTTTGTGGAGTTCTCATGTTATTTTGTCTCAGAGGTGTCCATTGTTTGGGTTTTGTTTTGTTGCAGACTTCCACTTACATGGGTGTGTGTCATGTATTTGCAGGTGATGTTTACTGACTCCTTACACTGCATGGCACCTATGTTACTGCACAATCTGTTCTGCTGTGCACATTCTCCATTTGTATGGCCAGTGGTTCCCCTTCCCTTTATGTGTGTTTCTTTGTCCTTCTGTAGTCCAGTCACAGGCTTTGGCCACAGTGGCTGCTATGTATTTGTCATTCTGATGTGGGTGGGGTACATGCCATTACACTGAACACAGGGTTGTGGACTTCACACCTCTGAGTGTACCTATTTAGCAGGTTGTCCATCAATGGGCCACTTCATTTGCTGTGGTCCTTAGATGGATTGTGTTGCTATATGTTATAATGAGGCTACATGTGGGCCTAGCTGTCATACCATCACAGACTGACATCTGCACAGGCCCAAATATGACAGTCAAACAAAGGCCCACACATGGGGACAGGGGGATAATAATGTTCTGCCAAACATGGACAATTGGGAGACCGGTTTGGTAATTGCTTGTTTGCTCTTATGGGTTTGATGTATGCTTCCCCACTGTCTGCCATTGTTGTTTTGACATGATCCTTTCTTGTTTTGCATATAGTTGGCAGGCAAATGAAATGTTAGGACAAGCAGAACAGATATACAAGGTATACTTGTGCTCCTTCTGTGACATCCTGTGTCATTCCAGGGGTATGGCTGTTGGCCATGACATGTCAGTGCTGACACAGAAGGGTGGCAGCCTTTATACCCTGGCAGTACACTGACCTTCAGGTTCCTGCTGTCCTACAAGGTAACATACCTCTCAACTTCTGAGAGCCAGACATTTGGACAAAGCCACAAGTGATTGGGGGACAGATGTCTAAATATAGGGACCATTTTTAAGTATTGTACTTACAAACCTAGAAAGGTGATTCAGTAGCAGGTTTAGCATTAGCATGCATGATTCTATAGGGTATGAAGTCTGACACTACACTCTGTCATTATTTTCTGACATTAGTCTTGTGTGATTTGCCAATAAATTGCCAGACAACCAGTATTTCATATTATACAGACCACAATTATGATGCAAGCCTCTGGACATTCTGCAGTAGGTCTGTACAGTTGAGAGGTATGGTAGGCACTGTGTACATTCAACTGTAAAAGTGCTCTGCATGTACGGCAATGCAGGGTCAAACCAAATAAGGAAACAGTCACAAATGGCCAGCATACAGGTGAAAAAAGGCAAAACACAAGACAAATAGAACTAAATCATGCCATAAAAATGGCTATTGTAGTTTTATTTTCCATACCGGTTTCACCAAAACAGCCTTCATCAGTGGAATGAAACTCCTTCTTCCATAAATAGACCCATTTACCAATGAGAAAGATAGCCCCCAAACAAAAATTAACAACATCACTTCCTTCAATAAGTAGGAATAAATGATAATAATTAAGAATACATACAGGAAAAAAGTTAAGCACTATAAATGATCATTTAGTCCGGGTGAGAAAAGCCGCCTCAGCTTAATAATCCAAAATTTTTCTTTCCTATTCAAAATGCTATGCCATCCCTGCATGTTATTCCTGTTGCCAGCGATTCTATCAGTTATTAGAAAATTAAATTCTGCATTCGTATGTGTCAGGCAGTGCCTGTATAAAGCATTCATATCACGTTTATTGCGTATGTCACTACGATGTTCTGACATACGTTTTCTTAGTGGACAAGATGTCTGACAAACATAAAAGGCAGAACATTTAGGTAGCCAAACAGACAATCCAGTCAGTTCCACAATTCCCAAAAAATATTATATCATACACTTTACTGGTATTTTTTCTAGTAAATTGTTTGAGTTTACTCACATATCAGCATGAAGAGCAATATCCACAAGGGAAAGTGCCAAAAAGAGAATCCCCAGACAGGGAGTATGTTGTTGGTATATAGCACCCCCACTACTAGTATGTTTAAAGTGGGAAAAGTGGGAACCCAATGTTTTACTTTTACCGAATGAAAAATGACACCTCGTCCATAATACTGGTCGCAAACTGTCATTGACCAAAATGATATTCCAATCTTTGTGAATAGTGTCCTTGATGATATTGGTGTTTCTCCCATACGTTGTTATGAACCTAATGGTATCACGGGTGTCTACTCTAGTTTTGGCCTTATATTCCAATAAGGACATCCTGTCTTGATTATTAGCCCAATTACTGGCAGGAATAATGTCAAAGTCCCTGTATCCCCTATTCTGAAATATATGGCAGAGGTCCTGCTGGGAAGAGTCATATTCCTTTTGAGTGGAACTAATTCTCTTCATACATAGAAAGTGGGATGTTGGGATGTTGCTGATGGTATGGCTGAGGTGTAAGCTGGTAGCATGAAACAAATTGTTATATTGAGGGTATTTCTGGAAAACTTTAGTACTCAGAGTATTATCCAGGTTTCTCTGGATAGTAACATCCAAAAAATAAATTTTGTTAACATCCAAGTTCAGAATGAACTCAAAACCCCACTTATTGTTATTAAGGTAATGGACAAACTCAAGAAGGAAACCTATATCCACCCACCATACCATCCAGCAATCATCCAAATATCTCCACCAAATGTCAATTTCATCAATGTATATGTTATGAGAAGTATCATATATTAATTGCTCTTCCAAAAAGGCCATGAACAAATCCGCATATATCGGTGCAAATGATGCACCCATCGGAGTGCCCTGAATCTGACAATAACATTCCCCCTGAAAATAGTAGGCATTTGTATTCAGCACATCCTCCACCCTACATAGAAGTAAAGTATTAAATCCAGCTGGATATAAGTTGGCAGGATCCAGCCAGAATTGTAAGGCTTGAAGACCAGCCCAGTGGGGGATTTTGGTATACAGGGCCTTGACATCTAAAGTACAAAGGAGCCACCCAGTTTCAAGTTGAGTATCCGACAAGATTTTCAAAAACTATGTGGTGTCTTGTATGTGTGCCCTGATTAGATTCAAAAGAGGTTTTAAATATTGGGTCAAAAAAGCCGAGAGAGGTTCAGTCAATGAACCTATCCCCAAAACAATGGGCCGGCCATGTGGTTTAGTCAAAGATTTGTGAATTTTGGGCAAAAGGTACATAATGACCTGAGCCGTACCTCCCTGGACTACATGAAAAGAGACATGGAAGAGCTCCCTGATCATGTAGCCCAGGCCGGTATGACCCTGACCCTGAGTAGCATCCTGCCCTCACCAAGAAAGATACCACGGTATAAAGAAAAAAATATCAGTTTCAACAATTGGCTAAGTTTCTGGTGTCATTCAAAGGGGATCCAGTGTCTGTCTGCCTGCGATGACATGCTCGACAAGCCATGCTGCTTCTCTAGAGGCGGCTTGCACCTGTCACCCTTAGGCTTTCGAATACTGGCCAAGGCTCTTGTCACCCCCATAGTGCCTTTTTTAGGCAAGGCTTAAAAGACAAACCCACCACTGTAAATAACACAAGTAACAAAAATCTGAGGGTAATGCTACTCAATGCCAGAAGTCTAAATCTCAAAATGCATGCACTCGAGGCACTCCTCATTATGGAGAAAGTCGATATATGTGCAGTAACAGAAACCTGGTTTAAGGTTCCAGAGAGCGCCCCAGCACTACCAGTCTATAAGTCATACCATACATTTCGGCCACAGAACCTGGACCAAAATACAAAAGGCGGGGGAGTATCCATATTCATCAAGGATACCCACACCTCCAGGTTAGTGGAACAGCACGATGCTTCAGAGATTATCCACGTGCAACTAACAATGAGCAAAACTGCAATTCAAATTGTAACTTGCTACAGATCACCCACCTGGTCCCAGGACCCCCATTCCACATTTCTGGAAACACTGGGTAACATAAAGGTCCTACCAAATACAACACACAGTTATCCCACTCCACAAAGGGGGATCCACCTTGGATCCCGGAAACTACCGTCCCATCAGTCTGACAAGCCTTATCTGCAAGGCCATGGAGAGTATTATCATGGAACTTATAAACAAAGACATTGGCAACCTTCAAACACTGGACCCCACCCAGTTTAGGTTCGTGAAGGGCCTATCTTGTCTCCTGAACCAGATTGACTTCTTCGAATCAGTCTCCAGAGCCATGGACAAGGGTAAGGTGGTCCACACAGCCTATCTAGACCTTGCCAAGGCCTTTGACACCATCCCCCACTTTGGAATCATAGATACAGTTACTAAGCTGGGCATTAATCCCTACGTCACCCAATGGGTTGCTAACTGGCTTACTGATAGAACCCACACTGTAAAAGTAGCCGACTCTAAATCCAGCTCCAGGCAAGTGACAAGTGGAGTGCCTCAGGGTTCAGTCCTGGGACTGCTCTTGTTTGGCATCTACTTCTCTGAAGTACAGGCCAACACTAAGGGACTCTGGCTAACAAAGTTCACAGATGACTGCAAACTGGGAGCCATTATTGAATCCCCAAATGATGTGGATACTCTAAAAAAGGGTCTTACAGAAACAGATGCTTGGTGCCAGAGCCATGGGCTCAAGCTCAATGCCAAGAAATGTATATTTATCCCCTTTGGGAAAAAACATATATCTGTGAATTACCATATAGGTGGCAGCACACTAAACACTAAAAATGTGATAAGAGACTTAGGGACACAGGTGGACAGTGGTCTCACCTTTGGTAACCACATTGCCACAACAGTCAGGAAATCCTTCTATGTGGCACACCTCATCACTAAGGGTTTTTCATCCAGAAAAAAGGAGGTCATTGTCCCACTGTACTCATCCCTCATTAGACCCATTATAGAATACAACACCCTGTTTGGTATGTACCTCTCAAGACATTTGCAACAACTGGAAAGGCCGCAGAAATACCTCACTAAAAGAATCACAGGCCTAAAGCAGATGCTTTATGCTGATTGCCTTAAAAAACTCCAGCTATACTTTGTCACATATCGTCTACTCAGAGGCAATCTCTGCTTAACATACAAGGCCATGTCAAACCCAGAGCTGTTGGACATGCTACACTTAAAGAAATCCCAATCCCTCAGAGCCACATGCTCCAGGGATCTAAAACTTGTCATCACAATAAACAAAACATGCTGGAGGGATAGGTTCCTGACCCAGAGACTCCCCAGACTCTGGAATAGATTGCCCATGCATGTCAAGCAGAGTGCCTCTTTGGCCCTCTTCAAAAGGAACCTTGCTGATTGGATGAGAGAAATGAAATTCACCCCGGGGATCACGTCAGTCACCCTGTTAGACAGGGTTCCAGGGAAGTAAATAATGTGGGAAGAAATAGCCAGGGAATTGTTATGGCTAGGCTTGTATAGGTCCTAGGGCTGATAGCCTAGTACCAACCTATGAACCTATGAACCCTAATATTGGGTGATTTTAATTACCCAAACATTAACTGGGAGAACTACTCAAGTACTAACTCCCTTGCCCAACATTTCCTAGAATTTATAAACTCAAATGACCCAGAACAACTGGTCAACACTCCCACCAGAGGTGACAACATATTGGACCTGGTCATCACCAACATGGGCGACCGGTGTTCCACACCAGAGGTCAACCCTTCGCTGGTTAGATCTGACTATAAACAAATCACTTTGGATCTCCACATTCCACCCCCACCCCCAGACAAGGAAACCACAGTGAAAAAATTTTCAAAAGCAAACTTCACGTGACTTAAGATGGAGATGGAAAGTTTCAAAGCCCCCATGCTAAAGGATAACGCTGTCCAAGCTGCAAAATCCTTTACTAATGCATTCTATGTGCACCTATAAGAATTCATGGATCATACTCTCCCAAACAAAACTAAGACACACTCCGCTAAGAAAAGGAAACCAGTCTGGTGGGCCCCTGCCATAAACAAACTATACAATAGGAGAAGGAAACTAGTACAGAAAAGAGTAAAATCCCAAGAAGGGAAGACATCCCTGATCAGTATCAGCAAGATACTACAATCCTTCATAAAATCGTCCAAGACGAGCTTTGAAAGAAAACTTGCCAAGGACTCCAAAGATAACCACAAGGCATTCTTTAGCTATGTTAAAAATCTAAGTGTCAATGCTCAGATCTGCTCAGAGTTAGTGCAGAATGGCATAAAATACACTGAACCAACTGATATTGCCAACATCCTGGCAGACAGGTTAAGTGCAAACTTCACCCCCCCCCCTCACCCCCAAAAGGGCCCATAACCATACCAGAAAAATGTATAGCCTCTGAAATCAGACACTCAGGTTAAAATAGCCTTCTCCAAAGCCAAAAATAAGGCATCAATGGGACTGGATGGTTTCCCAGGCTGTGTCCTACACAAGCTCAAAGACGAACTACCCCTCACCTAAACACACTGTTCAAACTCAGCCTCTCCATAGGCTACATACCCATAGAATGGTGCACAGCAACAGTTATTCTGCTCCACAAATGTAGAGCCACAACAGACCCTAGAAACTATCACCGTTTAAGCCTGACTAGCTTGGTCTGCAAGGCTATGGAGTGCATCATCATGGAACTTATTAACAGAGACATTGGGAACCTCCAAACACTGGACCCTACCCAGTTCGGCTTTTTTAAGGGCAGATCATACCTCCTAAACCTGGTGGACTTCTTTGAGACAGTTACCAAGGTTATAGATGAGGGAAAGGTGGTACACACAGCCTACCTAGACCTTGCAAAGGCCTTTGACACCATTCCCCATTCAGGTATTATAGACAAGCTCACCAGCCTGAACATAAACACCTGTGTCACAAGATGGGTTGCCAATTGGCTCATGGACAGAACCCACATGTTGAGATTTGTGGGAGCTAGGTCTGACTCTAAACCGGTTACAAGTGGCATTCCCCAGGGCTCAGTCCTAGGACCCCTCCTGTTCAGCATATACTTCTCAGAAATACAGACAAGCACAGGAGGACTATGGCTGACCAAGTTCACAGATGACTGCAAACTAGGGGCTATAATTGACTCACCGGCTGACACAGACATCCTCCAAAAGGGTCTCACTGAGACGGATACCTGGTGTCAAAATCATGGCCTCAAGCTAAATGCCAAAAAGTGCATAGTTATTCCCTTTGGAAATAACAACGTACCCACAAACTACCCCATAGGTGGTAGTCCCCTAAATACGGAAAATGTAATAAGGGATCTGGAGGCCCAAGTAGATAGTAATCTCTCCTTTGATAATCTCATTGCCAAAGTGGTTAGAAAATCCCTCTGTGCGGCCCACCTAATCACAAAAGGATTTGCATCCAGATTAAAAGAGGTCATCGTGCCCCTCTACTCATCACTCATCAGACCCATCATAGAGTACAACACCCCATTTGGGATGTACCTTACAAGACACCTGCAACAGCTGGAAAGACCACAGAGGTATCTCACCAAGAGGATCATTGCCCTCAGACAGATGCCCTATGCAGCTCAACTTAAGAAACTCCAGCCGTACTCAGTTGCATACTGCCTGCTCAGAGGTGATCTCTGCCTGACATACAAGGCCATGTCTAACCCAGAATTGATGGACATGCTCCACCTAAAGAAAACCTTATCCCCTTGAGCCACACACTCTAGGGATCTAAACCTCACCACAACAATAAATAGGATGTGCTGGAGGGATAGATTCCTGTCCCAGAGACTTTCCATGCTTTGGAACAAGATTCCAATCTACATTAAGCAGAGCTCCTCGCTAGCACTCTTCAAGAGAAACCTTGATGAGTGGATGGGAAGCAGAAAGTTTATCCCGGTATCACTTCAGTGGCTGTGCTGGACAGAGACACAGGGAACTAATCTAAGGGGATGGTGAAAGCCAACACATTCTGGCTAGGCTTATAAATGCCTTCGGGCAGATAGCCTAGTACCTACCTATGAACCTATGAATTTGCTTCTGGGGATCCCTAATAGTTAAATAGGATTTGACCGTCTCTTTAATAATACCCTCATCCACAGCTTCACTCAAAAAACAATCAATGTCTTTCTTAAAATTGACTGTGAATGATGTGGGTTTGACAACTGTCCCTTACTCTCCTCAAGATAATAATCTGTGTCCAATATGACTACTGCCCCTCACTTGTCCGCAGGTACAATGACAATACTATGATTGTCCTTAAGCTCCTGTAAAGCTTTACTTTCCTCAATGGTTAGATTATGACCCAATACCAAAGACTCACCAGTGTTGAAGTGTAAATCTTTGAGTACAGCCTGTAAGAAGATGGACACATGTTTATTCACTGGTGGCTGGAAATTAGACTTGAGGAGTCTGAACTCAGTAGACCTTTGAGAATTGTTGCTGGAAAAAATCAATTTCAGATTAAGTCTATGGCAAAAATCATATAGGTCAGATACCATACAAGTTTCATCCACAAAAAAGCCGGGCACAAAGTTTAAACCTTTATTGAGGAGCTGCCTCTGCTCTTCTGTTAAAATTACAGTGGATATATTCAAAACATTATGACAATTGTTAACTAATGAGTCATTAAAGTCTGTAATAATCCCTCCACCATAACTATTCCTGTCCCTATTACTGTGTTTCCTGCCACCCTGACTCCCACTACATCTAAAGGGTGATCCACATAGCATTATTTTTTGGGGATGGGTGATTCCCAGGTACTGGCACTATCAATGTCAGTGACTGAGGATTCCTCAGCCAAAGCACTACTATAATATGTATCTGTCATTTTTAAAATGGATCTAGGTCTTTTCCTACTAATGACTGGTCTACTGGTCCCAACAAATTTCACATTTTTGGAAACCTCAAAAGGTGTGCCCCTATGGTAGTCCATTACATCCCTATTGAATTTTTGTACTTTTTTATCCCATGTTTGCTTCTCAAAAGTAAGAAACTCTTTTGATAACTTGTTCAGACAAACAACATATTGAGGTTGGCCCTCATATCTTTTGGATTCTTCACAAAGTATTTTTACTTCCGCGATGTTCGTATTGATCACCTGCTCATAATATGAGCTCAGGATTTGAACAAAGGACATGGAAGCCTGCTGGAGTGCCAGGTTCTAATCCTTAAGTAATTCATCATCCATCTTGCCCACTAGGGGTTGAATGCAAACCCTGAGTCCTCTGAGCATGATATCCATGTTCTGAAAGGCTCTAAAAAGCTTCAGATGCCAAATATTCATTTTGAGGGTTTTCATCCCCCTACCAAGCTTGTTGAATGCCAGATTGCAGCCATCAACTGGATCTGTATCGGCACATAGGCCATTCAAGATAGTTTCAAGATCCATGACAATAAGCTCACAATCCAAGCAAATAGTATTCCAGCGAAAAACAATGATCCAGAATCACACCAGAGGCTCAGTAAACTGCCCGAACAATGCCACCAAAGGAAACTCCTATTCAAGCAATATGCAAATATGTATTTCCCAAAAAAATATAAAACCCCCTAAAAGGGAACACAATATGACAATTCAGTAGGGAAAGTAAACCCAAACCAGGTAAAACAATACCCAAAAAGAGACTTGTGGAGACCAGAATTCCAGATGCAAGTTGGCAAGTGTTGACCATGGGTGCAATACTGAATCATGAAAGTCCAACCAATACACTCAATATATTGTTGATGGAGCCACAAGGGCCCTTTCCGATTGGCCAATTAGTGTAATAAATGTTGTTAATAATGTATAATAAAATATAAATCTAATAATTGGATTAATGACCAAAAACACTAGCCTACCTAAATCATTGGTATAGCCAAAGTATCCACCTATTCACCATATAGGTTATTAAAACATGTGGGAAAACTTTGTGAAACCAAAATAGTTTCAAGTATCAAAAGGCCCAATAGCGGACCCTACAGCAAGTATTATGGTTTGCAGACAGATAGGAAAAACACAATGTATAGACTGGAGGGTTATCAAATGACCACTCCTACTAACTATCAAATTTAACTGCAAACCCAATGTAATGATCCCTGATGAATATCAATCAGAACTATAGAGAAGGCATCCCCCTCACCAACGTCTTATAATTGTAAATTGGCCAGTTATTCAGAGAACATGCGCATAAAATGTATATTGTAAAAATAGTAGGGACATAGCCACACTGTTGCTACAAAACAGCCCATATCAGGGCCGACGTTGATCCTGATCCGATCAGCCTCTTAAACACTAAGGTCAGTTATCCAAAAGTTATTAAAAAATAAAAAAAATGCAATAACATGAAGTGGTTCCAAATCCTACACACTCCCTTAAACAATTCCCCTAGAATGGCAAAATGAGAAATTGTAATAGACGAACAGCATACCATGACATCCTATAGGTTGTATTAATATCTACGAATGCCTTAAAGTTATTATTGCAATATTAAAAAGAGATCGAGTGTGTATATTCCATTAAAATAAATGAGCAGGAAACACATAACAGAATATGTCAATGCATGAACATTACAGTTCAATACAGATCCCCAACTGTGTTATAAAATGTTCATAGAATTGCACCGTTAATGTCATTAAAGCCAGATGGTAAAACACAGTAATATGAAACTCGTGTATGATGCCATGAATCGTAAATCAAACAACAGAAGTCCCCAATTCATATTATCTCGACGATGGTAAGTGACAGTTGTCCAACCCATGTCATTATATGGTTATGCCTTTGGATCCCACACTCAATTTTAAGAAAGTCATTGATTGTTTTTTGAGTGAAGCTATGGATGAGGGTATTATTACAGAGATGGTCAAATCCCATCTAACTGTTAGGGATCCCCAGAAGCAAATTATGTACTTTTTATCCAAAATTCACAAATCTTTGACTAAACCACCTGGCCGGCCCATTGTTTTGGAGATAGGTTCATTGACCGAATCTCTCTCAGCTTTTTTGACCCAGTATTTAAAACCTCTTTTGAATCTAATCAGGACACGCATACAAGACACTACACAGTTTTTGAAAATCTTGTCGGATACTCAACTTGAACCTGGGTGGCTCCTTTCTACTTCAGATGTCAAGGCCCTGTATTCCAATATCCCTCACTGGGCCGGCCTTCAAGCCTTACAATTCTGGCTGGATCATGCCAACTTATATCCAGCTGGGTTTAATACTTTATTTCTATGTATGGCTGACCATGTGCTGAATAAAAATGTCTTCTATTTTCAGAGGGAATGTTATTGGCAGATTCAGGGCACAGCGATGGGTGCATCATTTGCACCGTTATATGCGGATTTGTTCATGGCCTTTTTGAAAGAGCAATTAATATATGATTCTTCTCATAAAATATACATTGATGAAAGTGACATCTGGTGGAGATATCTGGATGATTGCTGGATGGTATGGTGGGCAGATATGGGTTTCCTTCTTGAGTTTGTCCAATACCTTAATAACAATAAGTGGGGTATTGAGTTCACACTGAACTCAGATATTAACAAAATTAATTTTTTGGATGTTACTATCCGGAGAATCCTGGACAATACTCTGAGTACTAAAGTTTTCCGGAAATGCCTCCAATATAACAATTTGCTTCATGCTACCAGCTTACACCCCAGCCATACCATCAGCAACATCCCAAAATCCCAGTTTCTACGTATGAAGAGAATTAGTTCCACTCAAAAGGAATATGACTCTTCCCAGCAGGACCTCTGCCACAGATTTCAGAATAGGGGTAAAGGGACTTTGACATTATTGCCAGTAATTGGGCTGTTAATCAAGACAGGATGTCCTTATTGGAATATAAGGCCAAAACTAGGGTAGACACCAGTGATACCATCAGGTTCATAACAACGTATGGGAGAAACACCAATATCATCAAGGACATTATTCACAAACATTGGAATATCCTTTTGGACAATGACAGTTTGCAACCAGTATTAGGGAAGATGTGTCAATTTTCATTCAGGAAAGGTAAAACATTGGGTTCCCACTTTTCCCACTTTAAACATACCAGTAGTGGGGGTGCTATATACCAGCAACTCACCCTGTCTGGGGATACTCTTTTTGGCACTTTCCCTTGTGGATATTGCTCTTCGTGCCAATTTGTGAGTAAACTCAAAGAATTTACTAGCAAAAATACCAGTAAAGTGTATGATATAACAATTTTTGGGAATTGTGGAACTGATTGGATTGTCTATTTGGCTACCTGTAAATTTTCGGCCTTTTATGTTGGTCAGACATCTCGTCCACTAAGAATACATATGTCAGAATATCATAGTGACATACGCAATAAACGTGATACGAATGCTTTATACAGGCACTGCCTGACACATATGAATGCAGAATTTCATTTTCTATTAATTGATAGAATTGCTGGCAAAAGGAATAATATGCAAGGATAGCATTTTGAATAGGAAAGAAAAATTTTGGATTATTAAGCTGGGGGGGGCTTTCCCACCCGGACTAAATGATCATTTATAGTGCTTAACTTTTTTCCTGTATGTATTTTTAATTATTATCATTTATTCCTACTTAATTGAAGGAAGTGATGTTGTTAATTTGTGTTTGGAGGCTGTCTTTCTCATTGGTGGATGGGTCTTTTTATGGAAGAAGGAGTTTCATTGTGTAAAGGTATTCCACTGATGAAGGCTGTTTTGCCAAAACCGGTATGGAAAATAAAACTATAATAGCTATTTTTATGGCATGATTAATTTCTATTTGTCTTGTTTTTTGTCTTTTTTCATCTGTATGCTGGCCATTTGTGACTGTGTACATTACTCCAAACTGTTTACTGTCCATATGTGTGGCCCCTTTCCATGACCTGTACAGCTTTCCTGCATTAACAAACATTGACAACTGGACAGTGTGTACAACTCCTACCGTAGGTGTAGCTGACATGCAGAATACTTGGCACTGCAATTCTTGGAACATGGGCCTGTCAAAGACAGCACTGTACCTAGGCCACTATGAAACAACAGCGAGGAGTAAGTGCTGGCCACATCCTGACAGTATTCCCCACACATATACATAGCTCATTGATCCCTGCATATTGTGGACATGCAACAAGTTATCATGTTGATTGGGACAACCCTGGCAATGTGTGCTCTGTTACTATTTCCCTGCAAACATACATGTTACTTTATTTCTATGGGAATATGGGTGTGGGGTGGGGCACACCTGTCAACTGTACACATTTGCACACACTGTGCTGATATTTGCTTTACATTTTGGTTCCATTTAGCATACTATTGTTCCCTGTCTTGGAGACTAAAGGCATATCATTAAAGACCACAGGTCAGATTGTGATGGCATACATTTAAGTTTCAAACTTATTACCATTCAGAGCCTTACTGCAATGGCAAGACCTGCAGTGGTATCACTGTGTAAGTCTGTAGAGAGGTATTTCATCATTGTCACCATTTGTGGGCCTTTGCCACACATTTCTTTATGGTTTTCTACAGCTAACTTGCTGGGTGAGGCTGTGGGGGGGAAATGGTACCCCCACACTGACATCCATGTCTGTGACCTATGACCTCCAGTTAGTTGGCCCGCATATATACTGCGGTGGGATTTGTCACCTTGGGTACAACTGCATAGTGTGGGGAGGCCAGTATTGTGCAAACATTTCCTGGTGGGACACATATCTGTCAGTTGTCTGCTGCTATCCCAGTAGGCCACCCCATTCCCTTGCATGCATACAGCAATACCAGAACATACTAATCCATTCATTTATTGTTAATAAGACTGACTTACCTTGTGCCTGTGGCAGTTTTGAGGATGGTGCTTGAAGGTTGCCAATGTTGGATGCAAACAGTACACTGCATATACATGGTAAATTACAGGTAGTGTGATGTGTGTGTCATCCATTTTACTGTGTGTGCGAGCCAGAGAGAAGTATCAGTCCCTGGGTTCCTACAGTGTCAGTGTGTGTGCTATGCATTGCCTCTTTACCAAGGCCAGGGCATACTGGGCATGACTACATCTGCCTACAGGAGATGATTCAGGGGGTTCCTCCTCTGAGTCCCTCTGTGCCTGTGTGAACCTTGGCATTGGTGGAGGGATGTTTGGCCCTTCCCCATGCTGTTTTTGCTGCAGGTGTTTTAGCAGGATCATATTGTATAGCATGGTGTAGCTGGAGAGTACTGCAATGTTCCACCAGATATGTCAAGGCAGTGGAACCATGACTTGAGCATCTCAAACACATGCTCTATAATGATCCTGGTTTGTATGTGTGCCTCATTATGGCATTCATGGGTGTGTGCATTTCTGATGGGTGTCATCATCCACAGCTCCAGTGCATAACCAGCATCCCCCACCAAATGGCCATATGGGATGCCCTGCCTGGCAAACCCTGATATAGCTGTGAGGAATGCCAGAAGTGGGATTTGTGATAGCTTCCAGGGCTGCCAGCACACATATTAATGATAATGCCCTGAGAATTGCACACAACCTGGCAGTTGGTGGAGTGAAAGTCCTTGCAGTTGAGGTAGACCCTACCCTGCTCACCAGGTGGTGCTTTGATGTGGATTTGCGTGCAGCCTATGGTACCCAGTACCTCTGGGTAGTCTGGTACATGGTGGAAGAGGTGCATATTGCTGGCTCTCTCCTCAGGAGTACTGGGGAAGTAAATGTGTTCACCGGCATGTGGTAACATGGCATCCAGAAACTGGTGGAGCACCCTGGATGCAGATACCTCTGAGACCCCCATGATGTCCTCAGTAGGTCTTTGGAAAGTACCTGTAGCTAGTATTCTTAAGGCTACACATACTTAGTATCCACTGGGATGGGTTCCCCTCTGTTGGCTCTTGGTCTGAGGTGAGCCAGCACAGATTGATGAGTTGCTGAAGTATGTTTGTGTCTACTCTGTAGCACTCTACTATCTCCAGATTATGTAGCCCCTAGTAGGTTACCCTGGGTCTGAACACTCTTCTCCTCCTCCTCAGTCTGGGATAGTTGCTAGCATTATCCTCCTCACCACCCTTAGCCTCAACCACATATTGATGTATCAATGTAATAGCAGCCCCTAACATTGTGTTGGTTAAATTTTCCCTGTGTGTGTACACCAATGATGCAGAGTTTGTTAGAAAAAAACAGACTGAAAGGCGTTTGCATAGTTTATACTGTTGTGTTGCAGATGCTGCCTGCATGATTGGCTGAGTATGATGCATTCCACTTGCCAGCTGTATTATTTGTACTGTATTGTTTTTATTTTGCTATTTTCCTTTTTTATTCTTTTTTCCCTTACAATTTCCACCCCTTTTAAGTCCCAAGGCATGCCACGCAAACCCGGTGCCCAAATGTAAACAGTTCTGCTATTTACATTTTTTTTTCTTTTTTGCTTTGTTTAAGACCTGATGCATGCCGCACTAACCTGTTTAGCTAATGTAAACACTTTGAAGCAGAAATGGCCCTCCACTGGACATGAACATGCTCTTCATTTCATGGAATAAGTAAATAAAGCCTCAGACACACACCCTTGCTTAGCTGTGCTTAGCTATGCTCAAATGGAAGCCATGGAGCCCCAGTGTGCTTACACCATGCGTGACACACCCCCTTTTCATGTGAGCTGCTTCTTCTGCTTACACCACTGCCTTATAGCTCTTACATGGTTAAGTGTGGACAGAGAATGGTCTCCCATTTTGTGATTCAGTAAAATTTGCTCATTTGCATACCCCACTGCCTAAGTTCCTTGTTACACCCTAAACAAGAGCCTTTCCCCATAGTAACCAGTGTTACCTGTTTTTGTTTTGATTCTGCATGCCATAGACTATAATGGAAATATGCAGATTTCAGTTAAAATTGTCTTTTTACATTTTTTTTTTTATTTTAGGCACAATCTCATTTGTGAGCTGCTGCGCTATGCTTAAACGGCCAAAATCAGCCAAAAAAGAAAACTTTGATTTTCATATTTTTGCAACTCTTTTCCATGCCAGTGGCCATATTCTGTGACACTGGCATGCCTAATGGTTATAATGCATGCTTTACTTTGACCTGTCATGCCCCCATTTTCATTTTTGCAGAAATGTACATGGTCAGTAACGGAATACATTTCTACAACTGATACTGTTCTTGAAAGGATGCCTGCCTGCTTACTGAACCACTAATTCACCTCATTTGGATGGTTTTCACCAGCAAATGAGGTAATTAGCATAATTCAGTGGTGTCCGTGCAAGACTAGAGCTGGCAGGCTCGTGCATGCCCCCAGCCTTGTTTACTGGATCACTCAGCATCCATATTCTGTGCAGGAGCTGCAGCACTATTCTTGCATTGGAAAAAAACACTTAATGAATCCTGGGGCAGGAGTATGATCTTCTTCCACCTTTATTAGCCACTGGGCTTCCCTGACCTCCATCTTATTTTTATAAGCTCCTCCCTGATAATCAGATGGTTCAAGATCTATTATACTAAAATAAAATTTGCTGTTTCTTCAAATCAACGAAGGTTTGTCTAAAGCATTTTTCAAGTCTTTATTTTACAAGGTATTCAAATATTCTTTATTTCTATCCTGAAGTTTCTGTGTGGTCATCCCCACATAAAAACTCTCACATTGCTCAGAGATTGCAAACAAAACTACACCCAAAGCATTACAGTCATAATAACTAACTCTTTATAGAAATTGTCCAGTGCATATGTGGCAATGAAAGATTAGGTCCAGTTGAAATATACTTAAATATTCTGCATTGTCCACATTTATGTATTCCTTTTAATTTATCACAATCAACTAAGGAAACTACGGTTTCACTCTGTTCTAACATAATTTTTAAATTTCTTGATTTTTTTTTTGTATGTAAACTTAGGTCTATCACCCACTATCTTTAATGAATCTATATACTCTTTAGGAATATTCCAGTTATGAATTGCAACTTCTGTCAACACCAAATCATCAACTAACATCTCCATAGATTGAGCTTGTATCACTGAATTTTCATTTTGGCTGTTTTTTCAACTTACATTCTACCATACTATTTATTAAAATGGGAGAGTAGAATTCATCTTGCCTAATTAAAAATTATTCACAACAATTAATGAAATTGTTGTTTGGGTACCCTCTATCCATAAACATTTTGCTAATAAATACTACCTTTTAAAATGATCATAGTTGGTGGTTAACCTAGATGCTCTTATTCGCTGCCCTTTGGGTATATTTCTTTTAATATATCAAGGGTGATTACTAGAAAAATGGATGTAACTATTGGCAAAAGTGGGATTTCTATTAATTCTACTGTTAAGCCTACTGTCAGTTCCGCATCCAAAACACTGATAATATTGTCAGTTACCAATAGAAAACACCAGGAAGAAAGAGGTAGAAGCATTAACCTATTCATCAAAGAAATACACCTTGTTTCACTTCCTTCTATGTCTATTTTGTTACTCCTTTGTCTTCTTTTGATTCTTCTTCCCTTGCCTCTTAGATCTATCTTTCATCAAACTATATAGCTCTAATGATTTTTGTTTTGAATTTAATCAAACTTCTAAGATGTATTCTATGTATTTAAAATCTTCTGTAATTGCTGTTGCTCTTTGTTTGTATCTGTTTTTGTAACATTATTTGTAATTGTTTCTTTATGGGGTTTTTCCACCTGGGCCTCACCTGAAAATGGGCTATAGCTCAGTCAGACATACTTGGTTAACAAATGTCAAAGTAAAATAAATAAATAAAATTTACCTCTTGTTCCTTTCCATATAAAAAAAATAAATCATCCACAAATCATTGGCAAAAAGTCACCTTAGTATAAAGCAGAACATTATATAAAACATTTACATCTTACTAAGACAGTACCAAATTGGCAAAAGGAGTATCTACCCTTGCACCAGTCACTAAGCCTTTAACTTGTTGATAATAGCAATAGTTAAAAACAAACAAGTATGTTGTGAAAATTGAAGTCTCGAAGAACACAGATATTATTAAATTGAACATTTGAAAAATTAGAAAACACTGACCCCTGGATTTAACAAAATCCATGTAGACAACGTGTAGAGCATACATGGAATGTATCCATGTTCATTGTCATGGTACCCCTCAGCAGCATGCAATGCATATTAATGATGGCATGTTGCTGATGGAGAGCTGAGGAACACTGCTATTGAATCAGTGTAGGGAGAGGTGTAGTGCCAACCATGACTGCAGATGAGCATGAGACTCCCTACAATGTCCTTTTGTTTTATTTGTATTTATTTTTTAAAAAACATTTTTATGTCATGAGGCAATGTGCTTAGCATTGATTAAAGTTAGCTCAGTGGTATATATGAAGGTATAACAGGTTTCTTAATATCCACTTAGCTAAATGGGTAGAGGTATGGCTTCATGTGCAATAGGTCCAGGATCTGAATACATGGAAGGGAAAATATGTATTTAACTTTGATATACATATTATCCAGACAATTTTAAAATATGGCTCCACTGCACTCTCCTAAGCTCTGCTCAACTGTGCTTAGACCTGCCAAGTAACACAGAAACATAGTAATGGCTGCCAATGTTTGTGCGCTGCTTGGCTCTGTGTGAGTGGTTTGTGCACTGCTAAGCTTCATTAAGACTATGGTTCTGTGAATTTTCATGCTTCTCAGTTCAGCCAGGCTGGTTTGTGCTGTGTTAAGCAATGCAGCACTTTTTTGAATGTTGCCTAATGAAGTATAAGGGTGGGAAAACAGCCTATATTAAGCCCAATAGGTGGGAATACAGCAGAATCCATTGGAGTTTTGTCAACAGAGGGTATAACATGGTTGGTGGTGTTGGTGAAAGTGTTTGCTTTTGGGCACAGCATTGAGGCATTCTGGAGTCCAGGGCTCAGAGTGTAAGGCAGAGGCCTGGGAATGGCTGGCCAGAGAAACCACCAGTGTTATTGGTATCCCCCATATAGGTGAGCAGGTGCAGTGACATCACCACCATGATGACCTGAAAAGGTGAAAGAAGGTAACCTTGGACACCTGGGTCCAAGAAGCGAGGGCAGTGAATGCCCCACAAATATTTAAGTAATTTTACCTCTGCTTTACCAATATGTAATCTGAATTTCTACAAAACTGGTATGAATAATGGTGTGCATCTCTCTCAATAGCTGCAGCTCAGAGGGCTCACAATGTCGATTCACATGATGGGTGCTTGACCAGGTTGCGGTGTGAGTGTGGTGAGTATGGATGTATTATGCTAACTGTAATGAAATAAGAAAGAAAGAGTAAAGCATTAACTGCAATAAAGTATATACAGTAATGTTTGTAGAGCAATAAATGTGGAATTAGAGCTGTAGTGCAATAAATGAATAATCCCAACTGCAGTGCAATAAAAACATGAAACAATGCCAATAACAATAAAGAAAATGGTGTACACCAGGATTGTGTTGTAACCACTGCAGTAGAGCTGTATGCATTGAGGCTGTAAAATAATGAGCTGCAGTCAAGTATAACACTGTAATAGGTGTAGAATGCAAACCTAATAGATGTAAATTGTATTGATTAACTCATATAGTACTGTTTAAGGCTGTCTCTAGGCCAGTATTGGTCACATAATACTCTATCATCCACAGACATTAGGTAATAAAGGTATATGGGTGAAGTAGCCCACACCATGAGCTGATATTATTTGTTGACTTCACATATATGATATTGAAATATAGCTTACCTACTATCTGTGTTATGCTTGCATTTCATGCATGTGTGTTCCACTGTCACTGCAGTCTAGTATAACACTGTAGCAGTACTACCCAGTCACATTTTGGTTCCAGGTGAGTTCTAGGCAAATATCTGTCAGTCAGTAATCAGCAGTGACTCAATAGCTCAGTTTGTTAAATGCTCTGTATATAGTACATTTTGTCACACACAGTCCAGAGTTCAAATCAAGTGGTATGTAGAAGTAAATATTAAAGTACCAGTCATGTAATTTTATTTATTTTATTTATTTTACATTTGTTAACCGGTAAAGTCCACTGGACACATGTCCTTTTTCAGTGGAGCCCTGGGGAGAAAAGCTCCACAGATAAGTAACAAAGAGCAGGAACATTAGATAATAAACCAAAGAAAAAATACATAATTAAGAAAATGCAAGTATAAAATATATGTACATACAGATGAATAAGGAAAACATATGAACAATATTATAAGGAAGAATTAAAACATCTAGGTTTTTAACAATAGTTAAGAACTTATGAGCTATAAGACCATATGATATGAAGAAAGGGACTAGCCAGGACTAGTATGGGAACATAACCATTTAGTATTGAAGTATGTTTTTAGTGACCTTTTAAACTGCGTTAAGGAAGAGATGGAGGATATTTTAGTTGGAAGAGAGTTCCATAATATGGATGTATAATTAGAGAATAGAGATTCCCCTGCAGTGTTGTTGGCTTTAGTTACTTTAAGAAGGCACGTATTGCTAGAGCGGAGAGATGCGTTGCTAGAGTGGGGTAAAAGTAGGTTTTGCAATGAAGGCTTTTTTCAGGTAGATACAGAATTTTATGAACTAGAGTAAGTTGGTTGTAATGTAATCTGCAGCAGCTGGAAAGGCCACAGAGGTACCTCAAAAAGAGTATTACTGGCCTCAAACAAATGCCCTACACTGACCACCTCAAAAAACTCCAGCTTTACTCTGTAGCATATTGCCTTCTCCGAGGTTATCTCTGCTGCCTAACATATAAAGCTATGTTAAACCCAGAGCTGTTGGACATGCTACACCTAAAGAAATCCCAATCCCTCTGAGCTACACGCTCTAGGGACCTAAACCTTGTCACCACAATAAACAGGACATGTTGGAGGGATAGATTCCTGTCCCAGAGACTTCCCATACTATGGAACAGGCTACTCATCTATGTCATGCAAAGTTCTTCATTAGCACTCTTCAAGAAACATCTTGATGAGTGGATGGGAAATAGGAAATACACCCTGGGGATCACTTCTCATTCTTTGCTCAACAGTGGCACAGGAAAATAACTTTCTTGGGTGGCGTATGCCAGGGAACCTTATTGGCTAGGCTTACGTAGGCCCTTGGGCTGATAGCGTAGTACCTACCTATGAACCTATAATAGTTGGGGAAATTCTAGCCATTGAGCTGCTTTAAAACTGTGCAGTGGTGTGATTTATATGGGGAGTCTGAAGCAAACCTGACCATTTTGTTTTAACAAGATTCTAGTTTACCTAAATCTGTTTTTTTTTTTTTTTTTTTTTTTTTTTTGAGATTAGTAAGAAGAGTGGAAGCATAGAGAAGTGTGGAGATGAGATGGGTGTGTGATATGGTTGTCTTTGAGTGATTTGTGAGATACTGCCTATTTTGATAGAGGGTACCTAGTTTTATGTGTACATTCTTAATGGTGCGGGCATCACATCTCAAATTATTCTCATTCTTGACTCCAAGACATTTAGTGAGTGCTATAGGAGAGATACTAATTTTATTGCTGAACGTGATATTAAAGGTGGGATCTAAGGAGGCAGATCTAGAAAGTTTGAAGAGAAGAAGTTTAGTTTTGTTAGGATTCAAAATCAGTTGGATATTGGATAGACACATTTCAAGTGATAGGAAGGATAGTTGAGTTAGTGTTTGTAGTTCAAGTAAGGAGGAAGCAGCACAAATTAGAGTAAAATCATCTGCATATTGAATGACAGATGCATGAGGAGTAGAAGTGTGATGGTTGTTAGCATAGAGAGAGAAGAGTAATGAGCCTAGCATGGAGCATTTTGGTACTCCAGGAGTGACTGGAAGAAGAGTTCTTGCTACCACAGTACTGCTTGCTGGTGGCCATTTAGATAGCTTTGGAACCAGTTGATGGAGGATTCACTAAGACCTAGGTCAGAAAGTGGTTTGGATAAGTATACTATGTTTAATCATGTCAAATGCTTTTGACAGGTCTAGAAAGGTAGCTGAAAAAAATTTACCATTGTTTCTGTGACTGTTTACTATGTTTGTAATGGACATGAGAGTGGTGGTGGTGGTATTGTGAAAGGGATGAAAACCATGTTGAGTGATTGACAGAAGTTTGTGAGTATGCAAGTAGTCCATAATTTTGACATATATGCATCTCTCCAGGATTTTAGCTATGGGTGATAGGGTGGATATTGGATGATAGTTTGTCAGTTCTGTGGAATTACCTCCTTTATGAAGAGGGATTATATGTGATATTTTTCAAATTTTGGGAACAAGGACTTCTGACAGGGATCTGTTAATTAGAATAGCTATTGAATATGCATCAGCCTCATTGGCTATTTGTAGGAATTCTGCTGTTTACAAGTGTCAATGGAGGGGAGGTAATTCATGTTACTTTGCTGATTAGATAGGGCTAGTATGGTTTCAGTAAAGAATCAATTAAATTGAGTTGGTATGCTCTCAGATGTGTTTTCTGAAGTAGGGGAGGGAGTACTATGTTCACCTGGTAAGAGAATTTTGTTAATTGCTGCCCAGAACTTTTGAGGATTGTTTTGATGCCTTTTTTGTAGATTGTAATAGTAGTTGCTCTTTTTTTAGTTTTACTAGTTTTTTAACTTTGTTCCTAAGCTCCTGGTACATTTATTTAGCTGCTTGGAACCTAACTCTGTGCCAATGGTCCCAGGCTTTATCTCTGGTTTTGAGAAGTGATCTGGTGTCTTTACTAAGCCATGGTGCAATGTTAGCTTTGATTCTGATAGTTCTGGGAGGGGTGTCTAGGTTTAGAATATTTAGGAAGGTGGAATTGAAAAGATTAACAGCCTCTTCTAGGTCCAGATGTTTGAATGGTGTCCAGTTTCAATGTTTTAGGTCAGTAATAAAGTTGTTGGGGTCAAGCTCTTTCTATTTCTTATTACTTGGTAGACAGTTCCTTTGTTATGATGCATATGCTGTCTCAGCAGAAAGGTTGGTAGATGGTCACTTAAGCCATCAGCAAGGCAACCTGCATGAGAGGGGTGGACTGGTTGATTTGTTAGTATCCAGTCTAGTATTAATTCCTTCTTAGATACTTTGTCGGTTCTGGTGGGAGTATAGATAGTTTGTGTGAAGCCATGAAGGTTAATATGCTTTGGTGGAGCATGAGAGGTACAAGTAAGCAAATCGATATTAAAATCACCCACTATGATAGTTTCATTTTGGAGTGATGTACAGGCCAATGGAGTAGGTTCTCGAGAGTGGCTATATTGTTTCCTGGTGGCATATAACATCCTATTATATTTACTAGTTTTTTAGAGTTGAGTTTTAGTTGGGCAAATATTGTTTCTGCTTTTTCCATATTAGCATGTTTTACATTTAATGTCTCCACAGAAAGGTGATTTTTAAATATTATGGCAATGCCAACACATTTTTTGTCCAGTCTATCCTTCCTTAGGATGTTATATCCTGGTGGATCGATTTATTTGTCTGAGATGCGAGACTTCAGCCATGTCTCAATTATGACAACTATGTCTGGTGTATATTGTGAGAGATTAGCATGCAGATCATTAATTTTACTTGAGATGCTTCTAATATTTAGGTTTAGTAACAGTAAATCAGTTGCTTTCCTGGGAGAAGAGTTAAGTTGTTGTAGTAGTTGTGAAGGTGGGAGGTAGGTGGGTTTAGAGTAGTTGATGGTCCAGTGTTTGGATGGATGTCACCACAGCGAGATAGCTTAGAGGCTATGTACATTATGGCCTTCAAAAATGTTGTTACATCCCTATCATTTGTATGGAGAATTTTTGAGGGTGGTGGTAACATCGTAATGTAAAAGGAGCATAGTCAGTGGGAGAAGAAATGAAAATAGAGGGAGAGGTAGAAAAATTGTGTAACCTAGTTTTGTTAGGTAGGGGAGCAGTAGTATGATATGTAGGAGGTTCTTGTAAGTAGGTTTGGTATTAGATAAGAAGGGAAATTAATGATA
This sequence comes from Protopterus annectens, assembly GCF_019279795.1. NCBI lineage: Eukaryota > Metazoa > Chordata > Ceratodontiformes > Protopteridae > Protopterus > Protopterus annectens. The sequence goes on from NC_056737.1 coordinate 1,483,321,474, forward strand.
AAAACAGTAAAGAAGGTATGTGTAGTACTAGTATATTGTTATTGGTCTGTTTGGGATTTGTGAAATGCATAGTTGACTGTAGTAATAGAGGGAATATCAGATGGGTCAGTTCTTAGGGAAGGGTTAAAGGAAGTGTATTGGATAGAAGAAATTAGTTATGATGATTGATTAATGAGAAGGATGGGTGTGGGTAGTATCAGGATAGTCAGATACTAGGTGCCTGTGTGTATGACTGGGTGAGGAGATGTTTGGGTGTGGCTAGGTGTAAATAAATCTAGGTATTATTGGGGGTGGGCAGGTGGGAATTGGGGGTAGGGTAGGGAAATTGAGTGAACCTGAGCGTAGCGAGGGTGAATAGAGCTGGGCGGAGCCGAGGACTAGGGATCCTAAGAGAAATAACCCTTGTGTTTCACTAGACTGTTTCTTTGTGCTGTGTAAGTCTGTACTTAATCAAAGTGGGTGGGCAATTGTAAAAAGCACAACATGGACTGCTCTTCGTAGTGCTCTAGAGTCAGAACAACATATGTGGGGAGAGCGTAAGTAAGAATGCATGGTTGGGATAGCTTTATTTCTATATATAGTATTTAGCTGAATATGGGGGACAGATGCAATAAGCAATCAAAAAATTCTGTGAAGGTACCCCCATGTCCTGTGTGCACACCTCAGCTGACCAACAGGTTAAGCTAGAGTCAAGCATTAAAGTTTTATCACGGTGAAAGCTCAATCCCTGGAGTACATACAGTGAATGGCAGGGCAGGCAGGACAGTCACCGTGAAAGCAGAGTTTGATTTATATTTTAATGTCTTTCAGATGGTTCCCATGTGTTCAGTATATCTGCAGGACAAAGGGATGAAATGTTGAAAAAGAAAAGTAATAAATTAGGGGATGCTTGAGAGGAAAGAGAATAGCAGTGATATGAATGCAGTGTGAGAGATTTACGGGAGAAGATGTATGGTTGTGAGGGCAGCATGTTAGAGTGAGTGGGAGTATGGAGTAGGAGAGTAAGGTTGTAAAATGCATTAAGGACTTGTTCATATATCCAAACAGATGCAGTGACATCCAATAGCTACTGTAAAACACTAGGTCTTCTGTGCATCACTTACTCTACTAGAGCTTATATATATATATATATATATATATATATATATATATATATATATATATATATATATATATATATATATATATATATATATATGTGTATATATATATATATATATATATATATATATATATATATATATATATATATATATATATATAGCGACTGCAGGTTGGGGGACTTTGGAATGACTATTGCCCACGTGATAGATGCCAACACTAAGTACTAGGTTAAAAACTAAACAAGGGCAGCAGCAGTCAAAGAGAGGACCCAGCATTTGAATAAACATGCACTCTCTGCCAATATTAGTGCTACAAACAGGCAAGTTTAACATCTCAATACATAGTGGCAGCTCTAAACATATGTAAGCAGGGCAGATCATGTGTGCAGAATCAGAGAACCGCAAATAATTAGACTGCAGTCACCAGACTAAGGTAGACCACTTACTAAATATTAAACAATTTGTAGTAGCCATGCAAAATATTTTTTTATAATAATGTAACCAACAAAGTATGTATGCAGACCTTTTCAACAGAACACGGGCAAACCACAAACATATATTGCACTGCTTATTTAACAGCACAAAAAGATTTACACTGCACCATTTCTAGCAAAGATGTCGTGTAGCCTTGTAGTAGTGTAATAATGCTCACAGTTTCTCTCTCCACAGGAACTACAGGTAAATGGGTGAGGTAGCCCATATTGTGAGTAGATAATTGTGTGTTTAGATGTTGCAGACTGTTAAAATCATTAGCAAGAATGTATTCATCAGCAACGTTTAGCCAGAAATAAAATGTGTAATCCAAGTATGGTTTTATGCCTGGAGTCTGTTAAAATGTTGCTGCAGTCAATTAATACATTCTATTCAGATGCCCACTGTAGTCATTGCTATTGGGTTCTAATCCCATGCCTGCCAATCAAGGCATGACAGCTGTTTAGTGTTTATACTGTACACATACATGTCTCTCAAGTGTCATGATTTCACTTTATGTAATTAATAGTGTGTAATCTGTCTGTCACAGGATTACCATGTAAAGGATTACCTCACTTGCAAAGTATCACCAAATCAGCCCACAGAACACCTTGGTAGTTATATAGGTCCACCTGATGTGCAAGTGTTTTGTGTAGTTGTGTAGCTACAGTTGTTACTGCTTGGCCTATGGTGTCCCATACAAATAGTTTGAGAGGTATGTATTTGTTACATCAACTATAGGAGACTTGTAGTCACTGTACACATAAAGAAAATACACATCCATAGAGCAGATAGTGCTGTTGTCAAGAAAACCACCAGCAATGTTACTAATGGACTGTTTCTCTTTCTCTCTTTCTCCCTCCCTCCCTCTCCCACCCCTTATTTTCATTTATTTATTATTGTTATATATTGGTTATGGTTTACTATTAACATATGTTGTTACATTAACTGTATTTTGGGACATGTGTTTCACTATTGTTATGTGTTTTAATGGTTGCATCAATCGTCTGATTAACATTATTCTACCATTTGGAGGTAAACTTGATATTGTGCAAGAGGCCATAAAGAAAAATTGGAATATCTTAGTTGCTGATGATAGGGTAGCTAGTCTGGTGGGTCAGGTACCATCCTTTACCTTCAGTAATATGTATAATCTTAAAAGACATCTTTGTAAGTTTCAGACTCCCTTACCCAGAACAGGCTTTGAAAAAACGAAAAAATGTGGTAATTGCCAGCAGTGTACTTACATTGATGAGTCTCATTACTTTAGACACCCAGAAACAAGGCATCTTTGGTCTATAAACTATGATAGTGATTGTGCTTCTAGAAACATCGTGTACGTGGCATCTTGTACGCGATGTTTCTCGTTTTATGTAGGGAAGACGAATAGGTCCCTCAGGGAGCGTATACGTGATCACAGCTATTGCCTGAATAGGCAACAAGAATGTAGTGCACTTGCAAAACATACCTTGAGGGAAGGTGACCATCATACCTTTTTATTCCAGGTGCTACAGGTATTAGAGGTAGGAGCAAGGCTGGGTGATATAGTCAATTTGACAGAGGAGGCAGAACTCAGATGGATATGTAGGTTGGGAGCACATAGGGGCAAAGGGTTAAATGAAGTATTATCTATAAAACCCCATCTTAAGGGTAGAACACTCAGATAGAAAGAGTCTAATGTATTATTTATATCACTTATACCTTATGCCATATATGCCCTTATACAGTTAATTCTCCCACAACCAAGGATTCTTATTGATTAGTATTTCTTAGTTGTTAGTCTTTTGTTCAGTTCAGCCTTCCTGTTCAGTTTAGCCTTTTGGAGATATTTATATATACGACCACCAACATTGTCTTCCCTTTCTAATAGCAGCATTAATATCTTGTTATAGATGTATTTAATCCAGATTATTATGCTCTTTCACATTCATGTCACACGCATTGAAATTGAACGTGGCGTTTGTGTATTTATCACTATATATTTTTATTGTTCAGACTACCTATATGTTAGTTTCCCTCAGTAGTTTAGATCATTAGATTATTACATTACATTACCATTATTATTATTATTTTTTGCATTTGACTGAGATAGTAATTATGTATGTATTTCAGTGCAGGCATAACATTTTGGATTTTGTTTTTAGTCACACATATTCATTTGTATTATGTAGGATGAACAGTTTTGTATTCAGTTTTATTTTTCAGATTTTATTTATACTGATTAGTTTAGCTTTATTGTCATTTTATTGTGCGTGCTGTTTAGCTCATACTTTGTGTTTGCTGAGTAGGATGAATGTTATTATTTTTTGGACTGCCGTTGGTGTTTCTAATTAGCTCAGATCATTATTTTTGAATACACTTGCAGACAGTAATTGTTTATGTATTATAGTATTCTACGTTTTTATCTTAGTGCAGCCACTATATATGTACCTAGCTGTCAGCTATACATGATTTTACATCCATCTGTATTAGTACATGTACCTTGCACGATATATGCATTTATTTCATTTCATAGAATATCTTAGGTTTTGCTAACGCTGATTAGCGTTTATTTTATCTATTTTATTAACTTTATCTATTTCAATGAATTGATATGATGTATTCTGCTTGTATAACCTTAAGAGGAGTTGTTGGTGATTGGTTGTTAGATAATGGTTTTGTATATTTAAACCGTTACTTTCCAGCCACAAACTGTTTGTCTGATGAAGCGGCGTGTATATGCCGTGAAAGCGCTTACTACAATAAAGGATTTTATATTTCAATTTTTGAACCGAATGGTTTATGTGCTTTAACTTGAAGTTTATCGTTCAAATTTGCTATTGTTTGCTACAGAATACCTTGATACATTGGGAACTGTTATTTTTGAATCTACAAAAGTGACTTTGTTTGCCTGCATTGAAGGTTTTTATGGTTCACCGCTGTACTGACAAGCCTCGGTGTTTTTAAATAAGTCCTAACTGCCAATTCATTGGGCGTGTTGTTCCACTGATATTTTATACTTGCTGAAAAGGACGAAGGTTGCCTCATGGACTATTGTTTTACTATCTAGTAAGTACGCTCGTATTGGCGTTTTATTTCTGCTCTCTCAGGGCACTTTGGTTTCATCGCATATATATATATATATATATATATATATATATATATATATATATATATAGCGACTGCAGGTTGGGGGACTTTGGAATGACTATTGCCCATGTGATAGATGCCAACACTAAGTACTAGGTTAAAAACTAAACAAGGGCAGCAGCAGTCAAAGAGAGGACCCAGCATTTGAATAAACATGCACTCTCTGCCAATATTAGTGCTACAAACAGGCAAGTTTAACATCTCAATACATAGTGGCAGCTCTAAACATATGTAAGCAGGGCAGATCATGTGTGCAGAATCAGAGAACCGCAAATAATTAGACTGCGGTCGCCAGACTAAGGTAGACCACTTACTAAATGTTAAACAATTTGTAGTAGCCATGCAAAATATTTTTTTATAATAATGTAACCAACAAAGTATGTATGCAGACCTTTTCAACAGAACACGGGCAAACCACAAACATATATTGCACTGCTTATTTAACAGCACAAAAAGATTTACACTGCACCATTTCTAGCAAAGATGTCGTGTAGCCTTGTAGTAGTGTAATAATGCTCACAGTTTCTCTCTCCACAGGAACTACAGGTAAATGGGTGAGGTAGCCCATATTGTGAGTAGATAATTGTGTGTTTAGATGTTGCAGACTGTTAAAATCATTAGCAAGAATGTGTTCATCAGCAATGTTTAGCCAGAAATAAAATGTGTAATCCGAGTATGGTTTTATGCCTGGAGTCTGTTAAAATGTTGCTGCAGTCAATTAATACATTCTATTCAGATGCCCACTGTAGTCATTGCTATTGGGTTCTAATCCCATGCCTGCCAATCAAGGCATGACAGCTGTTTAGTGTTTATACTGTGCACATACATGTCTCTCAAGTGTCATGATTTCACTTTATGTAATTAATAGTGTGTAATCTGTCTGTCACAGGATTACCATGTAAAGGATTACCTCACTTGCAAAGTATCACCAAATCAGCCCACAGAACACCTTGGTAGTTATATAGGTCCACCCGATGTGCAAGTGTTTTGTGTAGTTGTGTAGCTACAGTTGTTACTGCTTGGCCTATGGTGTCCCATACAAATAGTTTGAGAGGTATGTATTTGTTACATCAACTATAGGAGACTTGTAGTCACTGTACACATAAAGAAAATACACATCCATAGAGCAGATAGTACTGTTGTCAAGAAAACCACCAGCAATGTTACTAATGGACTGTTTCTCTCTTTCTCTCTTTCTCCCTCCCTCCCTATCCCACCCCTTATCTTCATTTATTTCGTATTGTTATATATTGGTTATGGTTTACTATTAACATATGTTGTTACATTAACTGTATTTTGGGACATGTGTTTCACTATTGTTATGTGTTTTAATGGTTGCATATTAACATATCTTGTTAAATTACCTATTTTGTTGGCATTATGCTGTAACTGTTACTGGCATGCTGTTAACATACTGAGTGTTCTTTTATTTATTGGTGTGTTTCACATAATATGCATTGACATGTAATTGGGTTATTTCCAATGTTCTGCCATGCTGTTATTACTAACAACGATTTGTTCACAACTAACCTATACTTATTGCTATACTTTTTTAACCATAGGATGTCAGAGTAGGCCAGTTCCGGCTGACTCACCTAGCTTGCCTCAATTGGCCATGGCACCGGGTTCTGGCACATCTGGGACCCAGAAAGGTGGTGCCCCCACTGCTGCCCCTACACCACATGTGACTTCAGGTGGGATTTCCTCAGGGGACAGGGCCCAGCCACCCTCTGGGAGTGGTGGCAGAGGGGCTGTTGTCATGCAGGATCAACCGCCAGTCATGGTACACAGGATTGTTTATTGCAGCTGCACCAGATGGAGAGCATGCTGGCCAAGCTGGTGGGGCAGCCTCACTCTGATGCCCAGCCTCCAGCACAGCCAACCTCAGGGCAGTGAAGGAGCAGTGGCAACAGTCCCATGGGTGGGGACATGAGTCACTCTGCTGCCGCCTGGAGACACATGTGACTTGGAATCCACAACACCCTTCCCATCCAAGGTGTTAACCCACCTTATGTGTTACACACTACCCCTGTCTGCTGTCTTGTCTGTCTGCAAATGCATCTTCTCATACCCAACTTACCTCCACACATGTACCTATGTCCCTTGCCCAACATTCCGCTCTCACCTTAATAAAAAAATATGGGCACTTGTCCCCCAAAAAATATATCTCCCCATACATAGCTCTCTATTTTGCACACATGTCCACTAGACACAAGTAATTTGGTCCAATTGGCTTGAAAACGCAGTTATGTTGTCCTCACCGCTCTCTCTGGGGTTTAAGAGTCCAAATTCATCTACAAAGTCTGTCAAAGTGCACAGCTGTTGCTGTATAAGAAATTGATAGCTATGATTCTTTCCTACACCATTCCTGCACATCACTACCTGCCTTTCACTTTGTTTTTGCCTCTGCTTGACTCCATTTAACCACTTTCCTATCTCCCTTTTTTCCTTTCTTTATATTTTTTAGTGCTCTGCTAAATAGAGTTTTAATGGACAAATGTATTTCTAACATTGTAAGACATGTACAAAATAGACACATCTGCCCACACCTCTCAGCCATACCAAATTCCTCAGTACTTACCAGTTTTGAGGGCAAAATAATGGGGTGCCATGAATTCCCAAGTGGTCCCTTTAATTCCCAATTTTTTTTGATTATTTTATTTATTTATTTATTTTGTATTACCACTGTAAATTTATGGCTGACGTCACCACACATCACCAGCCTACAGGGTCATGAGTGATGACATCAGCTACTGCCTGTTGGACTCAGTCAGATATTTATTTTGAACTATTTGGAGGGAATTATAGAATATAACAGCAATGGCAGAAGATAAGCTTTGCAGAGTCAGACCACATGGCCCAGCCTCTAGGTAAGAAAACAAGAATTAACAGGCAGCTTCTGTATTTTATCTGCTGCTGGCAAAGTGTGTGTAAGTCTGAGAACTGTATTTTATCTGCTGGAAGTTCTGAGAACTGTATTTTATCAGAGTAAGCCTCTGAGAACTGTAGTAAGTTAATGGGGCTGCTTAGTGGCTTTGTTTACTGCTGCAAGGTGTAACAGCCTTTAATGGCTTCTGTAGTGTGTGTGTGTGTGTGTGTGTGTGTGTGTGTGTGTGTGTGTGTGTGTGTGTGTGTGTGTGTGTGAAATGCCGCAATTAATTATACCTGGTGGTTAGTGTTACTCAGGCTCAAACCCTTTACCTTAGGTCCAAGGACCAAGAGCTTGAATTCACTACCCACACCATCACTTGTGTTCAATGTATCTTTGGTCTGTTCCTCTTAAAATGTGTGGTTTTCTAGCAAATTAGTGAGAATTGAATTCACTAAATAATGAGAGCCATTTAAGTTTCAGTCTTCTTATCTTCAGGAAATGTATGGTAACACAAAACATTTTATTCTAGAAACTTTTCTAAGATTATATAAGCAATGTTTAGAATGTGTCCCTGGTTTTAAGCCTTTGTCCCACCCACCCCCAATAAATTTTGACTTTTTCCAGATTTCTTGTGCTACATATTTCTTCAGAGGGAGAATAGTTTAGTGCTGCTTATGCCAAGTCTGCTTGTGTTGTTAGTAGCACAACATGTCAAATGCTTACTTTTGAGACAGAAGGCTGTGGGTTCTAGTCCCACAGTATGTAGATGGATTGTTGATACTATACTGTGTTGTACTTTTAAAGGAGGTAGATGCTGTAGTCTTGAGCATGTCCACTTTGGTGCAGATGCCTAGTAACTATGAACCTGTTATCAGCTTCCCATCCATTCCCTATTGCAATATTACTAGCTTATCATTTTGTTAATGTAGCATAGGCAAGTTATTCCTCAAGGGCAACAGGCACTTTATTTGTAGATGAAACAATGAAATATAAAGTTGTTTGCTATCAGCAAACTCTTCATTAGTTACAGATCGCTTTAATGTGGAATTATTTAGATAACTTTGGCTTCTGCAGAGATTGTGTATATTTACTGATACTGGTGGATTGTAGAAGTTTGGGTAGACATTTATTATGGAAATGTTCTGAACTGGGCAGTTTTGTCATTATTGGTTCATGTATTTTGTTTCATTTTTACTGGAAAAATGTTCAAAACAATACATTTTTAAAAGGCGCTCTAACAAGTGTGCTGTATTATACAAGGAATATAATTTAATGCAATCAGAAAGGTGCATCAAAGAGCACACGTATGTTTCATGTGCAAGGGACCTATGATTTGAAAACAGCCCAAAGGTACTTTATCTGCCACTGGCCAGATGCATTTTCAATGAATGTGGGTTTCAATGCTGTTTCAATGAATGTGACTTTACTTTCAAGGGCAGAGACGTTTTAATGCTAAGTCTATTTTCATTGTGAGACTGTATTGCTTTGTTTAGCAGATGACATATATTTGTGTTTGTGCTATAAAATGTGAAAAAAGTTTTAAATGAAATCCAAATTATTATAGAAGTAAAGCAGTATGCCCATTACAGTGTTTATGGTAAATGGGGTGAAATAGCCAAGTAATGGGACATTGGAATGGCTGCAGGGGGGATGACTGTCTATGGGGGGGGGGGCATTCAACCATGATTTCTTAGGGGGAAGGGCAGCAAACTCAAAGACAGCCCTGGTAAGCACAAACTCTAGCTACACCACTGATCAGTAGACCATGGAGAATGACTTTTGGAGGTCCTAGCAAACTATAATATGATTAGAATATTGTCTATCATTAAATGCCCTACTTTTACCACAAAACCCACATACTGCAAGTTACCAAAAACAAAATCCTAAGTTTTATCTTCTCCCTTCCCAGTGAACATCATTGCTACATATTTAAAAAAAAATGGTTACCATTTACTACAGGGTCTGGGATCATATTTTGGTTGTTTGTTCTTCAGTTTCCATTTGAAAGCTGGTATCCCATCGGAGTGGGTGGGGTTATGTAATTATGTACACAAATGTTATGTTAATCAGTGTACAGATTTGTACCTATTTTTCTTGGGACTTTGTCTGGATTTTTCATATTTCTAGGTATGCCTCTGCCATATTTCAAACCTGAGCCCATCACCGCCACAGCACACTGCATTAACCAGCCACACCATGCAGACCTTAACTAAAACAGGTGTTTTCATCAAAACATAGTGATTACCACTTACAGTTATTAGACATGTCTCAACAAAGCTGCGTGCTGCTCCACATTACACAAACTGGAATAAAAAATTAATGGGAAAAATGGGAGTGTACCTTGGACTCTGGTGGAATAATACACCACTAGACAGCCAAGGACATAAAATGTCTTTAAGTAAGGCCTGTGATATCAGGTAATGTGCCCCTGTATCAGCAACATGTAGAAAGACAACTGTTAAGGCATCAATGGCAAAGGACTTCAACTTGGACCCTGGTGTAGAAATACAGCCATAGAAAGCCATGCACATACTGATGAATGCAGACAATGTGTGTCACATCCTGCATGTCTGCACATATACCTTGCAAATGCACCTGCTGTAATAGTGACTCAGTAGCTCATTCCAAGTGCCTTTCACACAGTACATTTTGCCGCACAGTTTCCTGGATTCAAATCCATCTTGTGTTGTAGTTCAATTACATTATTGCGAAGACAGCAAATAATGACTTAATCATGCAATTTTTATCTGCACAGGTTACTACTAATTAATGAACTACTATCCAGTTTTGCAAGTCAACAGCCTGCAGGTAGCACATATCCATAAAGCATAACTATATGTCGCCTACTTCTATGTTATTGGCTCTGTTGCATAACAGATGTACCTTAATCACATGCCTCAGGTGGACTGTAAAGGATACTCTACCCTGGCTCCACAATGACAGGGCTGTCACAGCTGCCACAGTTACATGTACAGCTTGTGGTCCTCCAAATTCTTCACACTCCCTCTATGTGTTCTAGGCTGCTGCCTGTAGCACACATACCTGTATGTTAAGGTAGCTACTACAAACCTACCGTACCTCACAACCCCCTTGCATAAGGAATCCAGACACAACAATACTTAATGTGGGGGTCAAAGGTCCAGAGATTGGGACATAGTTTACAGTTTGCTCCTACATAGATAGTAAGTTGATAGAATAACAGCTATTGTATTAGCATGCATATTCTTTGAGTATGAAGTCTGACACTCAAATGTGCGTCTTCCATTACTGAACTCAACCCACAATGTTTGCCAGTGAATTGCCTGATGACCACAATGTCATGGGATACTGATCACACATATGAGGCAAATGTGTGGACATATTGCATAATTCTCTACAGTTAACAGTTATGGTACCTACCCTCTGTGATGCTGTAATCTCCACACCTCAGTAATGTCCATCTTAACAGCTAAGAAAGGGGCACAGGTCTACAAGAAGGCCTTATATATTGTACTGTGGTGGTATTTCATTGGCTAATGATAGTGCAATTCAGCTGATTTTGCTGCAATTACCATATCAGAGCCACATATTGGTACAGAGGTAAGTACCTGCCAATAACCAGTACCTTAAAAAGGCAAGCAGCCAACAAGCCTGTATGAGACTTACCTCACACAGATAGTGTATTTTCAAAAGATTACCAGAAGCAAAGTTTAACAAAGGAGTACTGCACTCCAACAGGTATGTAACTGATTTCACGATATAACATAATGCATATGGGAGGATGAAGGTATGTGGAATAGGGATTACAGCAGTAAGTCTGTCTTAGATCTATGGTAATGACATATCATTGTTACTCAGCTGTCCTACACCTACCAGGATGCCTCTCAAATGTCCCTGATTTCCACTCACATCTTAGCTCTGTCCCTCTTAATCCCTCCTACAATGGTTGGCTGTTGTAGGAAAGCTAGTGAATTACAGGTAATACACAGTGACAATATGTAAGGGTGTATACTGCTGTAATGTCAGATGATGTAGACTAATTCAGCTCCTCTCATTCTGTCAATGCCTCACATAAAAGTTTAAAAGTGTCGCTGATTATTCCTGATGTACTCTGGCTAATTCCATGATTCTGTTGACGTTTGTCCCTGTCTGGATGAGAGCTATGCCTAACATAGCTGTCAACCTGTTACAGCAAGAAATCTGAACAAAGCCATAATTAATGGAGGGACAAAGGCCCAAAATTAGGGACACTGTAACTATTGCTAATACAAAGTAAGAAAGTGAATAGAATAATACATATTACAGTAGCATAACTGTGTTCTGAAGGGTATGATGTCTTAAACTCAGATGTCTGTCTCTATTTTCTGACATCAGCCATCAATGATTGACCAAACTTTTGTCAGAAATCCACAATGTTGTGTGAAAATGACCAAAAGTATAGCACAGACATCTTGACATTCTGCAAACATCTGTAGAGTTGAAATGTATGATGCCTACAGGGAACATATTCTGCAGCATGTTTGTATTGCTTTATGTCATTGTGGCACACTGGTGTTGCTGGACTGTCCCCATATAGTGGTTGTAATAGCACACTGCTGTTTGTCTGGAAGTGGCCGTTTGACATAGTAGTGAGAGGTTGCCTGTAGGGGACACGTGACAGTACACTGCAGTGCTGGGAGTAGGAACATACAAATGAATCTGTCACAGCACACAGGGACATACTACACAGTGCTACTATCTTGCTGGGATCCACATATGTGGTATGTTGCCAGACTGTGGAGTTTGATGTGTGAGGAAGCAATGGGTAGTGCAGGCCATTATGGGCATGCTGAATCTGTACAAAGTGGATGTCCATGTATCTGGTCCTGTAATGTGTTCCCCTTATGTTGTCTTTCAGGAACCATGTATCACAAATGGCATGCCCCCTTCTCCAATGCACATCATGAGGTAATAGTGGATGCACTAAGGCAGCTTCATCAGATGTTGTTGTCCAGGGGGAAGCAAAATCATGAACAACGGGCATCATTGTGGACAGATCTTGTGCAGTATGTCAATCAGATTGGCCAGCAGGACAGGACCTGTGAGCAGATGCCGACACAGAGCCACAGATATGGTGAATTCTGCACAACGAAGGGAAGCTGATGTTGCCTGGGATTATGCCAGCACTGGTGGAAGGCCTGCAGTGGTACAACCACTCTCAGCCACAGAGGAATTTCTGCCGAACCTAGGAACACACCAAAGCTCCCAGGCATCCATCACAATACATCGTGGAAGTGGGTGCCACAGTGCACCCATCAGAGGAACATGCAGGTAAGCTTACTGTGTCCACCATTTTTATACTTTATCAGTCATTGTGGCAGGCTTTACATACCTGTTCATGGATGTCACATCTATCTGCATTGAGGGGTGGGGTTGGAGTTTAAACTCAGTTGTGCACACATACTCTGAAACATAGCAATGCAGCCAGTAACAGTGGCTGCTGTACAAGTGGATATATGCACATATTATCCTGCAGTGCTGCAACATATGGTGGTGCTGACAATACCTCTCCCTCACACTTTCATAGGTCCATCAGGAGTTGCCCAAGCCTGTGGTCCTGTACCTGGTAAGCATGATGCTGTTGCTTTAGAGATCATATATACCCTACAAAAGTTAAGGGTTGCCATATTGCACTATGTACAAATGTTGTGTTTAGCCAGATTAGAATATTTGTATGTACCATTCTGGAAGAGTTGACTACAGTTCATTGACTGGGTAATCACAGGTATGTATTTGAATGAACATTAACACATTTGCACTTATACTTATGAGTGACTATGCAGCCTGGTATACATGAGGCAAGTAATCCAAGATGCCTGTTCAAACACAAAAGGTAGATGTTACATACCTGAGGAAGTTACACTAGTACAGGCATATCATTCTCAAGATAGGTGCACTAGATTTAATGTGCAGTTCTATCCCATATAGGTTCATAGGTTCATAGGTATGTACTAGGCTAATGGCCCTAGAGCTGTTACAAACCTAGCCCACAGGATTACCCTGGAATTGTGCCACCTCACCTTAGTTCCCAGTGCCTCTGTCAAGTAGAGCCACTGGAGTGATCCTGGGGTGAATTTTCTATTTCCCATCCACTCATCAAGATTTCTCTTGAAGAGGGCCAGTGAGGTGCTCTGTTTGACATGTATGGGAAATCTATTCTATATCATGGGCAGTCTCTGGGTTATGAACCTATCCCTCCAGCTTGTTCTGTTGATTGTGGTAATGAGGATGAGGTCTCTGGAGTGTGTGGTGTGGAGGGATTGGTATTTCTTTAGATGTAGCATTTCTAACAGAGCTAGGTCAGACATGGCTTTGTAAGTCAAGCAGAGATTGCCACTAAGTAGGGAATATGAGACAGATAATAGTTGGAATTTTCTGAGTCTGTCCATATAGGACAAGTGTTTAAGGCCTAGAATCCTCTCTGTGAGGTACTTTTGTGGCCTCTCCAGTTGTTGCAAGTGTCTAGTGAGGTACATGCCAAATGGGGCATTGCACTCGATGATTGGCCTAATGAGGAAAGAGTAGAGGGAGACAATAACTTCTTTCTTCCTGGATGGAAAACCCTTAGTAATGAGATGTGCTACATAGAAGGACTTTCTGACCACAGTGGCAATGTGGTGGTCAAAAGAGAGGTTGCTGTCAACCTGTGTTCCCAGGTCACTTATAACACCTTCTGTGTTCAGTGGACTACCATCAAAGTGGTAATTCATGGGAACTGGGTTTTTCCCAAAGGGGATGACGACACATTTTTTGGCATTGAGCTTAAGGCCATGGTTCTGACACCAGTCGTTGGTCTCAGTGAGGCCTTTCTGTAAGATGTCAGCATAACTTGAGGAGTTAATAATAGCTTGCAACTTGCAATCATCTGCGAACTTTGTCAGCCAGAGTCCCTTTGTGTTGGCCTGGACTTCAGAGAAGTAAATACTAAACAGGAGAGGACCCAGGACTGAACCCTATGGCACTCTACTTGTGAGTGGTCAGCAGTCTGACTTGGAGTATGCTACTTTCACACTGTGGGTTCTATCTGTGAGCCAGTTTGCAACCCACCTAGTGATATAGGGGTTGATGCCTAGCTTACTGAGTTTTTCTATGATTCCTGAGTGGGGAATGGTATCAAAGGCCTTGGCCAGATCAAGGTAGGCTGTGTGAACCACCTTGCCTTCATCCACAGCTCTGGTGAGTGACTCAAAGAAGTTGACCAAGTTGAGCTGGCATGATCTACCCTTCACAAAACCAAACTGTGTGGTATCCAGAGTTTGGAGATTCCCTATATCCTTGTTTATTTAGTCCATGATGATGCATTCCATAGCTTTGCATATCAGACTTGTTAGGCTAATGGGGCGATAGTTCCCAGGGTCTGTAGTCAGTCCTCCTTTGTGGAGAGAGATTACTGTATCAGTACACCATTTGGTAGGGACAAAGCCTGAGGTGAGGCTGTGATTGAACAGGGCACACAGATGAGGTGCCAGTTCACTCTGTAGTTCATGTAGAACACAACCAGGGATACTGTCAGATCCCATAGAAGCTGTATTCCTGGCCTTGGACAGTGCTGTTTTAACATGTACAGCAGTAATACTGGGTGCCTGGCAATCTACTGTTAATGTGATAGGTCCTTTGCGAGGGGAGAGAGGGGTAAAGTTGACACTGAATCTGTCGGACAGTATATTGGCAATATGTGTTGGCTCAGTATAGGAGCCATATTGCAAACCTTACAGGTAAATTTTACTGGCAACTTTAACTGGATGTAACTGATGTGCATGTTATAAAGGCTTTGACTTGTATGTGTATGTTGTTGTGAGGTTGTCTGTTGTGCATGGGAGTGGAGATGAGAAGATGTGAGACTGGTAATGCAGTTGTGGATCCCTATTTGTATGTGTCAGTGTAGATTATCATACATAAAAGTGCAGGTAGTAATATACTGCTTTTGTCTTGGTTTTTGCAGGTGACCTCGCATAAGGATAGCCAATGTCCATTATGCTGCAAGGGATATACTTACACCCACAAACAAGCACACACTTAGTTGGCTGCTGTGAGATTAGAACCCATACCTCTTTACTGCCACACACTATAGCTCACAGTATCTATCACATGCACCACAGAGTTTATCTGACATTAGACTGTCAGCCAGCACTCTTAAGCTGGACGACATCAGCAGGACATGTAGAAGAGGGAAAATTAGAGGGCAGCAGCTAGTTACAGGGACAAAAATTGCATAACCATTGCATAGGGATAGCCCACATGGGAATGGGGTTGCCAGCTGTCCGTTTTTTGACCGGACTGTCCAGTTTTCTGACAAATTGTCCGGTTATGAATATCATTCAAAACCGGACATGTGAAGTCCGGGTTTTGTGCCACCGTGAGCGAGTGACCTCCCATTTTTACAGCTGCAGCAGGTACCGTTGATTGTGATTGTCATTGCGGTTTTAGTGCCGTCTTCTCCTTTAAGGAGAATCATGCGTGCTTACAACACCACACCAGCGTGGAAGTAATTCTAATTTGCAGTCACGCCAAATTTTAAGCTAGCAATTTTGTGACCATGAAGAGGGGGCTAAGTCCATGTGGCAGCAGGTGGGAGAGGATATTGTCCAGCATACGAGAGCTCTGGAGCTGAGCAGAGAGAACAAGATATGTACCTCATTCAGGGTCTTAAAAAGTTCATGTTCCTCGGTTCCACATTGAAAGGTTTGCAACACATTCAGTGGGAATTTTTCAACTGATATCTATGTGGTAAATAAAAATGAATCATATTAATTTATGAAAAAAATATTATTTTATAAGTAAAACTAAACAATATATTATCCTATGACTTTTCTAATGGAGTTGGTAGTAAGCTGTTAGTTAATATGTGTCTCACATTTTGCCCATTTCTTCCACAAAGTGAGTGCTAGTGTGTCCCTCATTTTGGAAATGGAAGGTTGAGACCTATGTATTGCTCCTTTAACTTTGATGGCTCTGTTTTTCTTTGAGAAGGCATCAACTCCCAAACATTAAACTCAAGTGTTAGTTGAAACTTGAAAATGGTGGAACTTTGGATTACATGTGCTAATAGATAATTTAGGGTCATTAGCCAGCCTTGTCTATCATTAAATACAGGCGTAAATAATTGTATAACCATACATTTAGTCATTTCCAAAGTACCCTTCAGCAGATATTTACGAGAACCTGTTTGGAACAAAGTGAATCACGATTGTAGGTTTTAAAAAAGCTATGTTTGAATGCAAATATTTATGCAGGTCGTTTATTAAGTTGTATTGAAGTTAATGAGCATACATTTAGTAAGCCT
Organism: Protopterus annectens; assembly: GCF_019279795.1. Taxonomy (NCBI): domain Eukaryota; kingdom Metazoa; phylum Chordata; order Ceratodontiformes; family Protopteridae; genus Protopterus; species Protopterus annectens. Next base: position 1,483,338,350 of record NC_056737.1, read on the forward strand.
ATGGATCAGCCATGGACAACCCCATATTCTTATTCTTTACCTGCTGCTGCCTAGTGCTAACTTGGATCTTTAGTCCCTAAGCATTATTAACTGTAGACAGAGAAAGAAGGATCAAGTAATTTGCAATTGTTTTTTTTGATCTAGACGTGAGCTGCCTGCAAACCACTAGCATATGTGTATAGATCAAGCCTGTCATCCCCAGATAGTTCTCCTAAACACATGGCCACTATCTGAAAAATAAAATAAATTAAACGTGTGCATAATAGCAGCTGGGTTTTGTGTCGATGAAAATCAGACAACTTTTTAAGAAGTTTTTGGACAGTGTTTGAGTTCTTGGTGTGCGCATGTCTGTTTGTCTGTACATCTCTTTCTCTCTCTCTCTCTCTGTCACTGCCTCTGTGCATATGTATATCTACAAACACACACACACACACACACACACACACACACACACACACACACACACACACACACACACACACACACACACACACACACACACACACACACACACACACACACACACACACACACACACACACACACACACACACACACACACACACATATATAGGCTAGCAAACGAATTGCAAAGACAAGGGGCAGGATTCACGATGGCTTGCACGGAGTCTACGAGTAGAGTAAGACTCCATGCAGGCATCATGTCCGACAAGTGATCCAGGAACAGTCTGTAGGGATGTGTAAGAGAGCTCCTAAAATGTCTCCTACATGGACAGGGCTGCGATATGCAAATTACCTCACTTGCAGTCAAAAGGCATGCAAATGAGGTAAATTTGAATCCAGGAAGCACAAACCTGTCCGAGTAGGAGACGTGTTTGCTGCAGAAATGTACTCAGTTGACAACTGAGTACCATTCTGCAAATAGCACAATGGAGCCTTGTCAGCTCCAAATAAAGGTTGCATATGGTTGAGGAAGCATGCCAATTGACCAAATATACGGCCATTGGAAAGTTTCCCAGATGCAAAATTAAAATAAAAAGATTTTTTTTCGGCGATTTCCGATGTTTAAGCATAGCGCAGTGCCATGCAAACGGGATGTGCTATAAAAATCATAAAATAAGACAATAAAAGCCACAAACATGGAATTTATGAAAATTGTTAAATGGCAATGAAAGGGAATAGCAGGCTGAAGACAACATGGCCACCGAGTAGGGGTTGCTAAGGGGAGAAGCCCAGTCTAAGACATGTAACCAAGCATTAGTAGGCAATCCTATGTAAATGAGAGTTAGGATAGTGAATTGCACTTTTACATAGCAAATGAGCACAGTCAGTAGAGTGTAGGAGTAGGATATGGGGAGGAACAGAGTAGGAGATAGGTGACATCACAAGGGGGGTATGTATGAAAGTAGTGAAGCTCATTGGAGCACAGTGGCATGTGTTAGGTGTCAGTTAGACATCATGGAAAGAGGTGTGTCAACAGGTAGGCCAGGGAAAGCCAAGAAATGGAAGGTGTATACTGTGGATAACACCAAAGCTTCTTGCTGAGCGGGTATGAGCATGTGTGCACACCTGTAAACTCGAGTAAGACAGAGTGCGCGCGTGGAAGCGTGAGTGCGAGCGTTTAAGCCGGAGTAAGCATGTATAAGGCTGTTTAAAGACCTGTAAGCGTGTTTGCTGTGGTGTGCGTGCATTTTAACCCGAATAAGCAAGTATTAGTCCATCTAAGCATGTGTGCACGCGTGTGAGCTGCTGTGAGCGTGTTTGCGCTTGTATGCGCATTGCTCCCCCCTGAGGAAACAGAAAGGAAAAAGGAAGCACAACAAAGAGTAGGAAGCTACCAGGGAATACTAGTAGAGCTAGCAGGTGCAAACAATCAGAATCAGGCAATTACAAAGGCAGAACACTAGCCCAGCCCAGCACTTAAAACTCTGCAAACAACAGTGCAGTTTGTTTCTCTCAAGAGACACTGCAACACTGGAGTAAGCTACTAGAAGTGAAAACTGAAAAAGCTACACTCAGACAAAAAATGCTAGGGGCTGCCATTGCTGTTATAAGGCGACATATGCAACATGCTGAGGGTAGTGACAATGCAAATGCTGCAAAACAACCCACAGTGAGGAGACAGAGAAGAGTGTACAGGCCCAGGGTCACCTACCAGGGGTTACATGAGCTGGAGATAGTGGAGCGCTATAGAGTGGACAGAGACCTCATGCAGCAAATTGTTGAGCTGTGCAGGCCACACCTCACACACAGAACCAACAGAGGGGAACCCATCCCAGTGGAAACCAAGGTATGTGTTGGCCTAAGAATACTAGCAACAGGTACCTTTCAGAGACCAACTGGTGATATGATGGGGATATCACAGGCATCAGCATCCAGGGTACTGCACCAATTCCTGGATGCCATGTCAGCACATGTCAGTGATCATGTATATTTCCCCATTATCCATGAGGTATTGGCCAGCAATATGCATCTCTTCCAGCAAATAGCAGAATACCCTGAGGTAGTGGGTGCAATAGACTGCATGCATATATGCATCAAAGCACCAGCCGGTGAGTGGGATAGTGCCTACATTAACCACAAGGGCTTCCCCTCCATCAACTGCCAGGTCATGTGTGATGCCCAGGGCATAATAATGAATGTGTGTGCTGACTGCCCTGGAAGCTACCATGATTCCCATATCTGGCATCTGACACAACTGTACCAGACATTTGCCGATGGGGACATCCCACATGGTCACTTAGTGGGGGATGCTGGCTATGCACTGGAGCCGTGGCTGATGACACCCATCAGAAATGCACACACACCTGAACAGGAACGCCATAATGAGGCACACGCACAAACACGAAATGTAATCGAGCATGTGTTTGGGTTGCTCAAGTCATGGTTCCAGTGCCTGGACACATCTGGTGGAGCCTTGCAATACTCACCAACTACATGTACCCATATTGTCATGGTATGTGCTATGCTACATAATATGATTCTGCAAAAACATCTGCAGCAGGACCAGCGTAGGCCTGGGCCAAACAGCCTCCCCACCAGTGCCAAGGCCATCACAGGCAGAGCATGACTCAGAGGAGGAACAACCTGAGCCTGCCCCAGTAGGCAGAAAAAGGCATGCCCAGTATGTCTTGGCCTTGGCAAAGAGGCAACGCATAGCACATATACTGGCTCAGTAGGAACCCTGGAAATGATACCTCTCTCTGACTTGCACATATAGTAAAAGGGATGCCTAACTTGACACTACCTGTTTCCAAACATGTATAGGGAGTGCAGTATGTGCATCTGACATAGGCAGCCCTGTAGCACCACCTGAGGCATGATTGCCATGTGTTAAGCAATGTAAGGTAGTGCTAAATAGCATTTACCACCATGTAGTATATGCAAACTTGATGACCTTGAGTATCATCCTACCCTCACCAAATATGAGGCCACAATATGAAGACAAGATGATCAATTACAACAATTGGCTTAAGTATTGGTGTCAGTGAAAGAGGATACAATGCCTGTCAGTCTGGAATGACATGCTTGACAAGACATGATGCTTCACTAGGGATGGATTTCACCTATCACCTGTGGCCTTTTGGATATTGCCAAAGGCTCTTGTCACCCCCATAGTGCCTTTTTTAGGTAAGGCTCAAAACACAAACCCACCTCCATAGGTATCATAAGGGATAAAAAACTATAAGTAATGCTACCCAATGCCAGAAGTCTAAACTGCAAGATGCATGCACTCCAAACTCTCCTCAGCATGGAGAATGTTGATATCTGTGCAGTAACAGATACCTGGTTCAAGGCTCCAAAGACCACCCTAGCATTAACAGGTTACACCTCATACCATGCTTTACAGCTGCAAAACATGGAGCAAACTACAAAAGGAGGGTGAGTATCAATATTTTTCAAAGATACCCACATCCCCAAGTTGGTGGCACAGCATGAAGCATCGGAGACTATCCATATGCAACTAACACTGGCTAAAACTGCCTTCCAGTTCATAGCCTGCTACAGACCACCCTCCTAAACCCAGGAACCACACTTGGTCGACTGGAGAACACATGAAAATATGATGGTCTCCCCAAACACCATTATATTGGGCGACTTCAACTACCCAAACATAGACTGGGAGCATTACCCTAGCCCCAACACCCTAGCCTAAAGGTTCCCAGAATTTATAAACCAAAATGCTATGGAATAACTTGCTACCACTCCCACAACAGGGGGAAACATACTGGACCTGATCATCATCAACATGGGGACTCTATGCCCAAGACCAGAAGTGTATCCCTCACTGATAAGATCAGACCAGAGAGTAATCTCACTGGATATTCACATCTCAATCCCAGCCCATGGCCAGAAAAACAGTGAAAATTATTCACTAAAGCAAATGTCACACTCCTCAAAACTGAGGTGGAATCCTTCACAGCCCCTGTGCCTGTGGAAAATATGGCCCAGACATCATAACCCTTTATAAACGCATTCTATGAACACCTTCAGGAATGCGTGGATCATGCAATCCCAAATAATACCAAGACCCAATCCTCCAAAGCCAGACATCCTGTCCAGTGGACCCCAGCCATAAACAAACCATACAATACAAAGAGGAAGCTACTATATGATAGATCAAAATCCCAAAAAGGGAAGGCATCTCTGATCAGTATTATTGAAAAACTACGGCCACACATAAGATCGTCTAAGGCCATCTTTGAGATAAAAATTGTACAGCACACCAAGGATAATCACAAGGCATTCTTTACTTATGGTAGGAACCTGTGTGGGAATCCCCAGATATGCTCAGAAGTAGTCCAAAATGACAAACAATACACCAAACCCACAGACATTGCCAACATCTGAGCTGACAGGTTCAGTGCAAACTCCCCCCCCCCCATCAAAAGGACAAATATCTATCCCAACAGAGTGCTGGCCCTCTGACATCACAGATGCTCAGGTAACAGCCAGCCTCTCAAAAGCAAAACACAAAGCATCAATGGGACCAGACGGTGTCCTGGGCTGTGTTCAACATGAACCCCAAGAAAAATTGAACACAAACATAAAACCACTGTTCAATCTCAGCCTTACCACAGGATATGTACCCAAAGAGCAGTGTACAGCAACAGTGGTCCCTCTCCACAAAGGTGGTGCCTCAATGGATACTGCAAACTAGTGCCCCAGAAGCCTGACTAGCTTGGCCTGCAAAGCTATGGAAAGGATCATCATGGACCTCAGAAATAAACATATTGGGGACCTACAGACACTGGATCCTACCCAGTTTGGCTTTGTTAAGGGCAGATCCTGCCTCTTAAACCTGGTTGAGTCATTTGAAACAGTCACCAAGGCCACTGACGAGGGGAAGGTGGTCCACACAGCCTACCTGGACCTCGCAAAAGCCTTCCATACAGTACCCCACTTGGTTATCATAGATGAGATCACCAGCTTCAATACAAACCCCTATGTCACTAGATGGGTTGCAAACTGGCTCAAGGACAGAACCCACATGGTCAGAAATGCTGGAGCCATGTCATACCCCAAACCAGCTACAAGTGGCATCCCACAAGGCTCAGTCCTGGGACCTCCCTTGTTTGGTATATATTTCTTTCTCATAGGTACAGGCCAACAAAGAAGGACTGTTGGTGAGCAAGTTTGTAGATGACTGCAAACTGGGCGCCATAATCGACCCTCCAGCCGTCACAAGCATCCTACAAAAGGGCCTCATAGAAACAGACAACTGGTGCCAGAGCCATGTCCTCAAGCTAAACGCAAAACAGTGTATAGTCCTCCCCTTTGTCAAAAACTAAGTGCCCACAAATTACCACATAGGTGGTAACCCATTAAGTATGGAAGAAGTGATAAGGGACCTGGGGACCCAAGCTGATAGCAATCTCTCATTTGATAACCACGTGGCCAAAGTGTTTAGAAAAACATTTCATATACCCCACCTAATCATGAAGGTATTCACATCTACATCAGGGGAGGTCATTGTGCCTCTTAACTCATCCCACATGAGGCCCATAATTGAGTACAATGCCCCTTGTGGGATGTACCTTATCAGACACCTGCAGCAGCTGGAAAGACCACAAAAGTACCTCACCAGGAGGATCAAAGGGCTCAAACACATGCCATTCGCTGCCCAGTTAAAGAAACTTCAGCTCCACTCAGTGGCATACCGCCTGCCCAGAGGCAATCTTTGTCTGATGTATAAAGCCATGTCCAACCTGGAATCGATGGACATGCTGCACCTCGGAATATCAGAATCCCATCAAGCTACGCGCTCAAGAGACCTAAACCTCAGGACTGAAATAAATAGGACATGCTGGAGTGACAGATTCATAACCCAGAGGCTCCTCCCACTCTAGAGTAAACCCCCACTCCAGGTTAGCCAGAGTCCCTCATTGACTCTCTTCAAGAGGAATCTTGATGAGTGGATGGGAGATTGTAGGTTTACCCTGGGTATCACTTCTATGTCACTGTTAGACAGAGGCACAGTATACTAACCTTGAAAAATGTCATGGCAAACTCCACTTAAAATGTGTGTTGAAAGGCAAACACACTCAGCTAGGATTATAAATGCCCTAGGGCAGATAGCCTAGTATGAACCTATGAACAGAATCACATAGTAGATTGGCATATGTTGTGCCATACTTCCCTGTGTATGACTGCGGTGTCCCATCATAGGCAGAAGCAATACATGTATGCTCTGTAAGTGGTACTGCTGTTGAATCCAGCTAACATATGAACTGTTGTACTACCTGATGTTGGAGACCTAAACACTACAGTATGGTGTATGTTCACATTTGCTGGTAACACTGTCTGGTGTGTTTCCTGTAGTCTGCACAGATTACATACCTCATGCATAGGTATAGGTATCTGTAAGTAGGGGCACACAGTATTATAAGGTACACAGTAATGCACATCTGTGTTGTCATACATTTGTGTGTTGTATGTATGTGTAATGTGTGTGTAAAGATGCCTGTTCCATGGCTGCAATCACATGTGTGTTACAGGGTATGTGTGTGTACCTGGCAGCATGTATACTCTGTGACAGCAATATGCTGGCTATAGTAAAAACTGTGCACATATATCAGGTAGGGGTATGTCATCAAAGACTAGGGTGGATTACCGTTGAAACTGTAAATGTGCATTGCATTCATTGCACAGGATGACAATATTCTTCATCCATTAGCGTGATACATACCCCCAGTGTGAGGATGTGCACTGTATCCCACACAGTGTGCCGAGTGCTTGTGTATACTAGTTTGTTGTATGGAGTGTGGCAGGCACTGTCAGACAGTTGTGGGCTGAGCACTGACATGTTGTATCGAACATGTGTATCCCCTGATATACAGAAAGATGTTATATATGGCAGTTAAGTGATTAGAATATTAAGTGCGCCACATGACTTGCTCACATATTTTTCTTTTCCTTCCAGGGTGATGGTGCATCAGCGAAACCCACCTTATACTGCAGCAGAGGATCAGGAGATCCACCAGAGCCTGGTGCAGAATTACTGTGTGCTGTTTTCCAGGATCAGCCAGAACCAGCATGAGAGGGCTGCACTGTGGCAAGATCTTGTCCGTCGGGTAAATGACATAGGCATGCATAACCGGACATATGAGCAGGTACGCCATCACTGCTGTGATTTAATTAGACATGTCCGGCAGTGTGCGTCTGATATCCATAGTCAACAGCTTGCCACAGGCGTTGGGGTACCTATCCACCCCCCCCTCACCAGTGTGGAGGAGCACCTCCTAAGTGTTGTGGCTCCAGGCCAACAACAGCAACATTGACAAACATATGTCACCATGGAGGCCGGAGCCACCCAGCATGTTGAAATGGAGCATGCAGGCAACATGCTATATCTGTAGTTGACTGTTCTCTGTACTGGTAGTTTATGCATCTGTGAGATGTGTACTGTTTGTGTAGCTGTTAACCTGCCTATTCTTCTGCAAGATTGATATTCTGAGCATAATCTGTACACCTGTGAAAGCCACATGTTGTACTACTATACTTTATTATACTCACAGTATCAATGGCACAGTTGTGGCCACTGGCAATCACTCTCATATTTTTGCAGGTCCCTCTGGAGTGACAGCAAGGCAGCCAATCCATGCTGGTGAGAGTGTAATAAAAATACTATTGCTAATGACATGTGCATGTCATATGGAGGTGTAGTCTGTGCACATGTAACACACCTCCGCATAATGCATGCTGTGCATGTTTGCTGTGAGACTATGCATATCCCATTATACTCAATAGCTGCCTCACTCACATGCAATACACAAAGCATGACACACATGTGTGGCAACACAGTACTGGACATTGTATAGGCATACCTGATACACATGTACACAACACACACATGTTTGGCATACACACTACACCTTAGCCTGCTACATATGTCGAATTATGACACCTGCTGTATGGCCACCCTTCAGTATCCCACTTATCATCTACGCAGCACACATAATATACCTGAGGGGTAGAGGCCTATCATGTATTTGTGCAACAGTCTTGAACAAATAATACATTCATGTTAGGCAATGCTCACTATTGGCCACCTTACAAACCCATGTAACAAGTGGCTGTGTAATTGTGGATGTAGTCATGTTACTGCACATCAGGAACAGTGTGCTAGCTGCCTGTCTGGCCCAAATTATTATTGTTGACTGACCACAAGAAGCATGTTGCACATGGCTCACGTTACTACACCACATCCAGTTCCACCGACCACAAAAGTGCACATAGCAGTCATTGCGTAGCACCATCATGTGTTTTGTGTGTGTGTGTGTGTGTGTGTGTGTGTGTGTGTGTGTGTGTGTGTGTGTGTGTGTGTGTGTGTGTGTGTGCAAATATATGCACCCACAGCTTGTAAAACTTGCACAACATTGTTATGTCCTTGTACACATTGTGTCCCAGGGTGGAGACAATCAGTGAACAACTACACACAAGCATCAAGTACACGTATACTGTTATTAACAAGGGTTGTCACACTTGCACTGCATGTTCCTGTGCAACATATAATCTGCATGCTGACACGTGTGCAGTGATGTTTTTCCATGTGATACTGTCACCCACCCTAAAACAGTATTGTGTATGTGTTGGATTGCAAGTGTGTCTGTGTTTGTATCTGCTGTACTGAGGAGTGTGCCTGTGTGCCTCTGTGCTTGTGTGCCTGTGTGCTTGTTCGCCTGTATGCTTGTGCGCCTGTGCACATGTGTGCATGTGTGCATGTGTGCATGTGCGCCTGTGTGCTAATATCGTGTACACATTTGTAAACTGTGTTTCCTATCTTCCTCTCACAGGTTCTGATGTTGCTCTGGTGGAGTGCAGCAGGGAACCTGAAGCCACTGCTGGGGATAGTGATTATGATGATGCATGTGTAATGGCACAGGAAGGTGTGACAGGGTCTGTTGTTGCTCAGCCAATTGACACTACACAACAGTCAACCCCATCAATGTGCACAGTCATCCTGCCGATACATCCATTGTCACCAATGTCCTTAGGTGAGGGACAGCATACAGTGGGCATTGACCAGGGTAGTGTGGTGTCATTGGCACATGCATCCCCTTACAGCAGCCATGGCCAGATTCCTGACATGGTACCACACAGGCAGATGTCCAGGGGTTCTCGTGGGAGCATCCGTGGTCGTACTGCCCATGTCAGACGTACCCACTGAGGTCTTTCAACCTCAGCTATGTTCCGGGCTGTAATGCAGACACAGGCACGTATGGAACAGTACACCAGACAGGATCTGAGGGAGCTTAGAGCACATTGCACTGCTATGAATGTCACTATGCGTGATGTTGCGTTTGCCATCCATAACATCAGCGAGGTCATTGATAGACATTGGGGGGACACATTAGATTTCTTCCACAACTACATGTCCAGGAGCCAGGACAGTGCAGGACGGTTGAGGCATCGACATGGACGTATGCCAGCAACATTATCAGCTGGCAGTCGTCACAGATGACAACAAACCCGCAGCCGCTCCCATAGTGCAAGTACCAGCCCCAGCAATGCTGGGTCTGTGCTGTCATTAGACCGTCCGAGAAGACCACGTGCACATGGCTCTGGACAGTCCCAGCAGGGACATGTGTCCAGTCAACAACCCACTGCTTCTGATGACAGTACCCAGTCTGGCTTAGTACTTGATACTGTCCGTAGCACCCCTGCCAGGCACAGGTACCGTGTCCGTGGCCAGAGACAGTGATCTCTATGACCTGGCAGGTACAATCTGTGGCTGTCCACAAACACCTATATATGGCAGCCATGTGGTGGAACTGTGTGCATGCATACACACACATAATGCTAACACCTAGGGCTAACACATACACACTCACACATTGCAGCAACATTGCCCCATGTTGTACTGTTGTCCCTCATTATCTCTCACACACACACACACACACACACACACACACACACACACACACACACACACACACATGCATGTCAATTGGACGTGTCATTGGCAGACTCTGGCAAACCAAGTACACACCCTGTGCATATGATGAAACTGTGCCACCTCCTGCCATCTGTAGCATTGATGCAGGAACAGGGTAGCATGGTGCTGATGCACAGGGTGACTACATAGCACTGTAGTAATATTATCATGTTGTTAACAGTACAGTGTAATGATATTGTTGTGGGTATATTCGAGCATGCATGATGCATTACCTATGTTTGTCATTGCAGTTTTGTATACACCAGTCTTAATTCCCAAAGTGTACTGTCTGCATATGTGCCACATGGCTGTATTGTGTACCTGTGCCTGCATGCGTTGGGGTGTGGACAGTACATGTGTGATGTTTGCAGCACTAAGTTGCAGGTGTACATTTGTGAACATGGTTAGCATGGAACATGACATGGTTTGACAGTATGCTGTGGGTGATACGGTTTCCAAATGTCAATGGTCTGCATTCTGAGAGTATACACAGCTTACATAGCCTGACATTCAGTGGTCATTGCATGGTGTCTCCTCAACTGATACACAGATGTAGGAACCTGGTGTCAGTGATATCCCTGCAGTACAACACTATACCAGTAGCCATTCTTACTGAGCCCCACATATCCCTGGGAACAATACTCTTTGGCATATAGCAGTTTCACGTACATGCCAACACACTACAGATATGTCCATCCACGACTGCAAATACATACAGTGGCCTACAATGCATTCTACACATGACACACCTAAACACCACAAGGGTATCATACGGACAGATACCTGTTGTCCAAGCCATGCTGTATTGCTGTAACCCAACTGTGGCATTGGCATCGGTATGTTGTTAACATAGTATTCCAACAGTACCATGTAGGTGGTAGCACCCATCATGTAGAACGGGTAATGGTGTGTACATGTGGACAAGTGTTATCTTGTCTTTCCTGTGATATTCACATTTCCAAAGGTATTCTGCAGTCCCTCGGTCTATCACCTAAGCAAGAAGGTGTCTGTATGCATATTGGCAACAGTTGCCATACACCTACACTGGGTGTCCATCACTCACAGACTTTGCTGTGTTTTAACATGTCTGACATATACTCCAGACATGAACCCTCACCCACAGTAATCTATCAAAGCTTTCATGGGTGTGTGTCACATAGTTGGCCTGGGACACAGATCACTGCAGTATCTTGCATTGTCACCAACATACATGTACGGCCTAAGGTCTGGTAAGCTGCATCAGATGCTGGCAAAGGTAACAACTGTATTCATATGGAGCAGGCTTCACACATAGGAACTATTAAAGGTCACAGGTACATATCTGTATGTGGCACACACATACCTGATGTGTGCAATGAAATTACTGTTATAATAATATGTCATACAATAATAAAAGCAAAACACACAACACATTGACAAACGCACACATGGCATTTGTAGGATTCAACCCCCTACCTAACTATGTTATGATATGTGAAAGAGACGCATTAGCACAGCGCACTATTCACATTACTGGATGATTTCTCTTCTCCTGCTGTATTTATAGGGTGCTGACATCATCAGTCTTTCCAAAGAGGAATGTACATCTTTTAGTGTGTTATCCCAGTCTTCAAAAAGGACATTCCTTTTACAGAGAATTGCATACATACACACAGCCCTGCCCCATTTATAGGGTGCTGACATCATTGGTCTTTCCAAAGAGGAATGTACATCTTCTAGTGTGTTATCCCAGTCTTCAAAAAGGCCATTCCTTTCACAGAGAATTGCATACATACACACCCCCTGCCCCATTTATAGGGTGCTGACATCATCAGTTTTTCCAAAGAGGGATGTACATCTTTTAGTGTGTTATCCCAGTCTTCAAAAAGGCTATTCCTTTCACAGAGAATTGCATACATACACACCCCCCTGCCCCATTTATAGGGTGCTGACATCATCAGTCTTTCCAAAGAGGAATGCACATCTTTTAGTGTGTTATCCCAGTCTTCAAAAAGACCATTCCTTTCACAGAGAATTGCATACATACACCCCCCTGCCCATTTATAGGGTGCTGACATCATCAGTCTTTCCAAAGAGGAATGCACATATTTTAGTGTGTTATCCCAGTCTTCAAAAAGGCCATTCCTTTCACAGAGAATTGCATACATACACACCCCCTACCCTATTTATAGGGTGCTGACATCATCAGTCATTCCAAAGAGGAATGCACATCTTTTAGTGTGTTATCCCAGTCTTCAAAAAGGCCATTCCTTTCACAGAGAATTGCATACATACACACCCCCTGCCCCATTTATAGGGTGCTGACATCATCAGTTTTTCCAAAGAGGAATGTACATATTTTAGTGTGTTATCCCAGTCTTCAAAAAGGCCATTCCTTTCACAGAGAATTGCATACACACACCCCTGCCCCATTTATAGGGTGCTGACATCATCAGTCTTTCCAAAGAGGAATGCATATCTTTTAGTGTGTTATCCCAGTCTTCAAAAAGGCCATTCCTTTCACAGAGAATTGCATACATACACACCCCCCTGCCCCATTTATAGGGTGCTGACATCATCAGTCTTTCCAAAGAGGAATGCACATCTTTTAGTGTGTTATCCCAGTCTTCAAAAAGGCCATTCCTTTCACAGAGAATTGCATACATACACACCCTCCTGCCCCATTTATAGGGTGCTGATATCATCAGTCTTTCCAAAGAGGAATGCACATATTTTAGTGTGTTATCCCAGTCTTCAAAAAGGCCATTCCTTTCACAAAGAATTGCATACATACACACCCCCTGCCCCATTTATAGGGTGCTGACATCATCAGTCTTTCCAAAGAGGAATGCACATCTTTTAGTGTGTTATCCCAGTCTTCAAAAAGGCCATTCCTTTCACAGAGAATTGCATACATACACACCCCCCTGCCCCATTTATAGTGTGCTGACATCATCAGTCTTTCCAAAGAGGAATGCACATCTTTTAGTGTGTTATCCCAGTCTTCAAAAAGGCCATTCCTTTCACAGAGAATTGCATACATACACACCCCCTGCCCCATTTATAGGGTGCTGACATCATCAGTCTTTCCAAAGAGGAATGCACATCTTTTAGTGTGTTATCCCAGTCTTCAAAAAGGCCATTCCTTTCACAGAGAATTGCATACATACACACCCCTGCCCCATTTATAGGGTGCTGACATCATCAGTCTTTCCAAAGAGGAATGCACATACAACTGCCAGATATGTGTGACTGATTGCTATATTCAGACATGGCCTAAGTGTGTGAGCATGCCCAGTTCAGGCTTTCCATGGTTTGTTGCCTGATATATGTCTCATTTATCCAAGTGTGTGAGCATGCCCAGTGTGACCTTTCCATATGTTGTGATCTGGAGTCCACTAAATTTCTGGTTGTGTGTGACATTTATACTGTGTGTGTTGGAAGTCATGTTGTGTTCTTACTGCCAGACTCCTTTGTGTCATAACTCAACAGGGATCATGCTGTGCCTGCAGGGTTTCCATGTGATAGTTTGCTAAGACTTGGCAACATTCTCTCATACTGGTTGAACACTGCAATGCTGCCATGGTGTAGTGGTTCAGTACTTTCACTGTGGTGCACAGTATCATGGGTTTGAGCCCCATCACTGCTTTAAATGTTCATACTGAGCAGACCAGACTGGTTAAGGGCCAGTTGGGCAACTATGCACACGTTGCCTTTTGTTCAGCTATGGCCTACTTAAACCAGGCTTGTCCGACATTGCTCTGTATTCACCAACTTGGGTGGACATTGCCAAACATTACTCCACATTGACCACAGTTGTACTAGTTGCATCCCGATAACTGACACATCTCTCTCTGGCCTCAAACCAAGGACACCAACTACCATGACAGACACAAACTCACACTAAGCTATCACACCTTTACAGAGCTTGCACACAATCAGTGTCACACTCATTCAACATCTCATAGCTGGTATTGCACTGAGTACATGTGTGTGTGCATTGTGTCATAGGTAGGTAATATGCTATTGGCCCTGGGCCTAGGGCAGCCTAGCCATATGCTGCCCTGCCCTTTGGGACACATGTAATGTGATTTTACTTGCTCCTGTGAAGTGGTTACACAGAGGTGACTACCAGGGCATATTACGTATCTCCATAACATTCATTAGGGGTATGTATGACATCCACTAATAAGGAGCCTTCTTTGTTAATGCTGGGTGATTTACTCCAGGGTATGGCATATTTGTGTATAGAAACCTGTACCTCCAGCATGTGCTGTTTAGTGCGGTGACAAGGATTAGGGACCTAGGTCATGTAGGCTGGATGGATTGTGAAGTGTTGCCATTGTGGTTGGCCAACTGGTATGGGTGTGACATAACTGTGTATGTCCAGCAGTGGTAACCTCTGTGTAGGAAGTATACAAGGCACTCTAGCTGTGGTTTTGAGAGTCGGTCTGCATAGGGAATGTGTTTGAGGGCATTATCAGTCCTTGTTAGATATGTCTGTGGCCTTTCCACTTGCTGTAGTTCTCATGGGAGGTACATACTGCATAGGACATTGTGAGGTGTAGAGGGGTACACTGACTTACATTTCCCTAGCTGACACACCTTTTGTGATGACACGTACCATGTACAGGGATTACAAGACTAGTGTGCCACTGTAGATATCAAAGGGGAGGCTATTGTACACCTGTGTGCCATGTTCCCTTCTGACACCTCCAGTGGTTGGCGGGCAACCACCTATGTAGTAGTTAGTGGGTAATATGTTTTGGAATAGGTATGGTACTGCAGTATCAACACTGGTGTTCAGTCCATGCCTTGTTCACCAGGCTCCTGTTGCAGTACATTTGCCCCCATGTCCCCCTCTCTCACTCTCTCTTTATATATATATATATATATATATATATATATATATATATATATATATATATATATATATATACATATATATATATATATATATATATGTATATATATATATATATATATATATATATCAATATATACATATTATATAGATATATATATATATATATATATATATATATATATATATATATGTGTGTGTGTGTACAGCAATGGATGATTAGAAGTGTGTGTGCATATATATATATATATATATATATATATATATATATATATATATATATATATATATACATATATATATATATATATTTAGACATATATATATATATATATATATATATATATATATATATATATATATATATATATATATATATGCGCATGCATATATATATATGCGCATGCATATCTATATATATGCGCATGCATATCTATATGCATATATATATATATATATATATATATATATATATCTTTACACACACACCACTATATATAACTATATGTGTATATATATATATATATATATATATATATATATATATATATATATATATATATAAAACTAAGAAATGAACTTTGTGACAATAAAAGCATTCAATAAAATAGTAAATAACACCAACTCTTGTAGAACTTTAGCGCTTTCGTCTTATTTATTATCAAGACTTCTTCAGAAAGACATGTTTCATAAGTATGAGCAACCATTTTCACTTCCTTTATATACATTAGTTCTAGCAGGCCATTTAAATTAACAACAGTTCCTTTCCAATAGAAAAGTGTGAACAAGCAGGTGCTGTGTGCATTTTAGCTGTCATCTTTCCTGGTCCCCAACCTTTTTTTTTGCAATTTTTTTTTTTTGCACACACATAGTCCCTTTTTTGCACACAATCCCTTTTTGCACGATGCCCACTATGCATTTATATATATTTACATGGCACCACAAGGCTATTACTGTCTGACCAATTTGCCTTATGTAACTGCAATTGTAATGTTAATAAATAAATAAGACGAAAGCGCTAAAGTTCTACAAGAGTTGTTGGTGTTATTTACTATATATATATATATATATATTGTCATATATATATATATATATATATATATCTTTACACACACATTTTTTTATATATAATTTTAGATATATATATATATATATATATATATATATATATATATATATATATATATATACATATCTATAGACATTCATATCTATCTGTATATATGTATATATCTACATATATTTCTATATATGTATGTATCTATTATATCTATATGTATATGCATATTCTATCTATCTATCTATATATCTCTATCTATCTGTACATACCTCTCTATGTACATATATATGCTGCTTTTGTAGGTATCTGCACATGTGCATGTGATGGCCTCTGCACCAATTGGTGGCCAGCATTTAGTAATTGCATGCAGTCTGCTGTGTGGTAATTGCAGTTCTCACTGTGATTTCAGGACACTGCTATAAAATGATAGGTTAGGTAGGCATAGGCCTTTCAGTTTTGCAAGGTGGGGACCATGCTTGTTTGCTGTGGACACTGTTGTGTGATCAGAAGGTTGGTATATCTCTCATATCTAATGCTGTGTTGTAGCCACTGAAATGCATGTTGTACTGAAACCTGACTATTGCTTCTTCCAGTTCACTCTTCTCAGTGTGTATGTTAACTCACACCTACTAATGCTAACACTGTTTACATGGGAGTATGTACTTACCTGTGGGATTTGAGGATTAACTGGCATACAACAGTAGTTCTTGCAATGTGTTGCTATGGCTTTTGTATTTTCCCTTTACATTCACTCCTTGTAAAGCCTGATATTTGTCTTTATTGGGATGTGTTGTTATGGCTTTCCTATTTTCCATTTACATTCACTCCTTGTAATGCATGATATATTTCTTTCAGCACTAAGTTCTTATATGTTTGTTGTGGCTTGGTGGCACTTCATGCAGTCTGGTGAGCCCAAGGTCTGGGGTTTGACACTTACAGGGGTATTTTATTTTGCTGCTGAGCAGTACTAGGGCCTTGTCATACAGAGTGAATAGGACACTTTTAAACAGTTGTAAGCAGGAAGCAGGAAGTCAGTGGGGACATCAGCTAGGGATGTGCAGGCTGGGTGTCGGGAAGGTCCATAGCTGCACATTTCTTTAACTGCAATAGCTGTACATATGTTTGACATTTGCTGTGACATTTGAAACCTTCCACCCCTGAGAGAGGGGTGAGGACAACTAAGTATATTGTACTAACAATTATGAATATCAGGCACATGCAGTGCTTGTGAACTGCTATGCTGTCATTAGTATGTTAGATGGCTACATCCTTTGATATTTCTGTGTTGTACTCCTACATAAGGGCATGCTTGTGGAAGTAATTCTACAGCTATTCACAGAGTATGTAACAGCAGACAGGCTGATAAGCCTGTGTGTTTCTGACACTTGCAGTCCTCAGATACTGTCAGATATATATTTGACCAGCCTCAGGGAAAGGTACATATCAGTGGGATACACACGTGATATATTTCAGATATTCTGCAGTTGTGACTGTGGGGTATTTTGAGCATATGTATTACTACACCATTTGTGACATGCAAGTAGTGTCTACTTTAACTTATTGACAGTTACCATTACATGGGATTCCCCCCTTTCTGCCTACTGTTAGTACATTTCACAGGGAGTCAGAGGGGCACAGGTAACAGTTGTTTGCAAATCAGGAACATCTCTGTAAATCAGTCACAGTTGGGAAGTCTGGCCTCTTACCTATTCAAATATGGTGGTGTTTATCCTGCTCTGATACTGTGTGGGGTTTGTAAGGTGCTACTGTAACATTATTACCTACTAGCATGGCTGTTTCTCTTCTCACACTAATGTAATGCAATTCCACAAGAATTGCCAGTAAAGATACACAGAACAAGCTTTGTGTAATGGCCTTCCTATTTTCCTTTTACATTCACTCCTTGTATTTCATATTTCTTTCAACATCAAGTTCTTGTATATCTGCTGTGGCTCGGTGGTAATTCATGCAGACTAGTGTTTTTGGGGTTCGAGACTGACAGGGGTATTTTATTTTGCTGATGAGCAGACTACAGGCCTTGTCATACAGAGTGACTAAGGCACTTTTAAGCAGTTGTAAGTGGGTTTGCGCGAGTTTGCACGACACTTAGCTACGCTTATCTATGCTTAGCTAAGTGCACACAAGCGCACACCCGCTGACTACTGCTTAAAAGTGCTTACTCCCGCTAATACCCGCGCTAATTTCTTTTAAAGAAAAGAAAATGGGGAATAGGAAAGTGTTGAAAAAGGGGGCACAAAGAGGGAAAGACAGTAGGGAAACCAGCTCGAGATGTGCAGGATGGGTGTAGGGAAGGTCCATAGCTGCCCATTTCTTTATCAGCAACAGCTGTGCATATGTTTGAAATTTGGTGTGAAATTTGAAACCTTCTACCCCTGAGAGAGGGGTGAGGACAACAAAATATGTTGTACTGCCAATTAGAATTATCAGTTATCATGTCCAGTGGACATGTGTGCTAATTAGGCAGCTATGTATGGGGCGTAAGTTTTTTGTGGGAACAGAGTGCCCTTTTTTATTTTTTTTTCAGGTGAGAGTGGAATGTGAGGTACAGGAAGTAGGTATATTTGGGGAGGTAGGTTGGGGAGGTTAACAGACAAGACAAACAAGACACATACAGGGGCGGAGTATGACACATGTTGGGGGTAAACACAATTGACGGGGACGGATGTTTGGATATCATGAGCCCATGAGCCCACAGAAGGCAACAGTGAAACTGAGATCCCCACCCATGGGCAGTTACCACTGCACCTTCACAGCCCAGGCTGGGGCTGTGCTGGGGGCTGGATAGGATAGGCAGGCAGACTCATGAGTTGCGCCACTCTCGCCTTGAGCTGGCGTAGGGGATCAGTCACAGAATGCCTGATCTCACTACGCACCACAGACCGGACCCTATGGAGGGTGAGTGGAGGCTCTCCTCTGGCCATGCTTGCAGAGTGGGGACGAGCCCCATCCCCTGCAGCGCTTCCACCCGAAGGTGGCACAGGGCCACCAGAGGAGGAGGTCCCCGCCTGGGCACTGGTGCCAGGTGCACTCGTCAGCTGAGGTGGGAGAGGTGGGTCTGCTGGAACCCACCTTCTCTGTTTTCCTATGTTTAGGAGTATTTTATGGCATTTTGGGTTAGTAACAAACAACGCCATTCAGAATTAGTTGTAACAGCATGCATCAGTATTCCCATTAACCAAACACCCATGAATTTTTAACATTGAGCAGCAAGCATAACACATGCATATATAGAACAACAGTGCACATTCCAACAGCATGCAGGGTTGATTGGTGGCAACAGGCCATCAGGTTTGGATATGTGAACAGGGCACATGCATCAACGTACATGCAGATATGTATGAACCAACAGGACAAATGTCCATGGGAATTAATTGTGAATACACATACCCAGTTTGGTGTGGAATGGCATAATTTGTGAAAATAGGTAGGGTGGAGAAATATTACATTAACAACTTAAACCACCTATACATATACTGTACATTCCTTGTAGATGCAGATATATATCCCCTACATGTATTAGTACAGTTTCCTGTATGTAACTTAGGAATGTTGTGATGGGGATGTTACTGCTACATTAATATACATTCCATTTTTATTCGTATATGTTCATATCTGGCTGTGTTCAGGTACAGCATCCTGCTACATTTGATTTATATGGGTCTAGACAACTGTGGATGTTCAGCATTTCATACAACCATACTATCTCCATAATGCAAGGGTACAGCAACATATCCAAATAGCGGGATGAACACAGTCCAGGTTCTGTACTTTATTTAAGACATTACACTCTTTGGTTGTGGCTGTCTCATTCATTTCAATGTGTAGTGACTGCAGTATACCTTTATTCCAGTCTTATTACAGCTTTCTTGGTAGCTTCAAACTGTCTTTCTCACACTCTCTCACTTATTTTATATTTACATTTCAGAATGGTACTTAATTCTAGGCTTATTTCACCTTTATTACTGGGTTACAACACTGAACTATTTTACAATCTGTCTCACTTATATTCTATAACAATACCAGCTAAATAATTACTAACCTGCCTGGTAGCGCAACCTCCGCAGCCTATCAGCATAGGCTCACCAATTCGCAGAACGAACACCTGTAGCTGTAATATAAATGAAGAAATATTGGAACATAGCTCTCCATACTATAGGTTAGGATAGCATTTCTTACATATGTAATTACATGGATACTTACTCAGTAGTGGGGCATTGGGCATTTGGCGGGCCTCCTGGATCCAACGGTTCAGTTGGTCCTCCTTACATCGCTTCAGGTCTGCATGGTGGTGATGGACCTGTTCACCAGTCTTCGGAATGCCTGTGGCACTGGTGAGATCATGTGCCAACTGGTTCCATGCCTCTGCCCTATATGCTCCCCATCGAACTTGGCCCTGCATGAGTTGTGCTTCATGATCATGGACTAGGAGCCAAACCATATATTTTGACTCCTCAACACCCCACCTTTGTGCTCTAAAGCGATTTCCCTCTCCTGCACCTGCCATCCTGACTGCAAATGGGTACCACAATCAGTTATGGTGTGTATTCCCACCTATGGGGTTTATATATGCCGGTTTTCCCGAACATATCTGTGATTGGCCATTTTGGATATTTATCAGCTTAAAGCAAACCTGCTTTGTCATGGTTCTATTTTCATTCATTCCTATATATATATGCTAATACTGTATTTCTCAGTACAACTGTCATGGCTTAGTGGTTCAGTACTTTGACTATGGTGCACAGTATCCTGAGTTCGACCCTTGGCATTGCTTTTTTATTTTACTACTGTCTAGACAGGCTAGGAGGTGTGTCTGTGTAAAGGAGGTTTTGATACAGCTAGCCCAATGTTGCCCGCCGGTAAGCTGGTTGGCACGCTGCGCAGCTCCGCACAAATGGCTTACACTGGGTAACACGGTATTTAGCTATGAGCACTCATATTACGCTGGGTGAAACACTGCTGTGCTATGGGCACTCATATTAAGCTTGTTAAAGCGCTGCTCACCGCCGGACACTCATATTAAGCTTGTTAAAGCACTGCTCACCTCCGGGCACTCATATGCAGCTTGTTAAAGCGCTGCTCACCTACTGGCACTGATATGCAGCTTGTTAAAGCACTGCTCACCTACGGGCACTCATATTCAGCTTGCTAAAGCGTTGCTCAGCTATGGGCAATTATAATCCTTTTTTATAAATTATTCTGTCGGATTTCTTCACAAATATATGGCCCATTTCATTACATTTTACTTAAATTATAGTTTTTTATATATATATATATATATATATATATATATATATATATATGTCAGGGGATTGTTTCATACTTATTTAAATAAAAATAGTGAATTATGTTGTGGGGGCTCCAACCGTGACTACCTCCTCTTTGGCCAATGTCTCTACTGCTACGCTATTGCTACTTGGCTTAATTTGCATATGTAGATCTTATATGCTTTTCAATGTCTGCTAACTGTGGCTGAGTGAAAGGCATACACGTGCAAACAAGTGCAAATGCAGGCAAACATTTTGGAAATTATAAAAAAAAAAATAAAACTGCTATTTTTACGTTTTTACACATTTTCAGTAGGGTTTAGTCTGTGGGGATGTGTGGTGTTGTGTTCCTTGACATTTCTAAGGACTCGCTCATGGGTGTTTACTTTCAGGCCCCTGACTCTTCTGGGGGCATGTCCCTTTGCAGTACTCGGCATTCGGACACGCCCCCTACTTTCCTACATGGACCGTGTTTGCCTAGGGTATGATTCAGCCCTCATGAATATGCATGGCATGCTGAAGTCATACCGTTCAACTGCAGCCTCCAAGTAAGACATATTAAGCCTTACACGGAGGTTTCGTGAATCAGGCCCAGGGAGTACACTGATTTCTGAGTAGATAATTACAATAAATTATGCTACAGCACTCCCTGTCTTTGCAATTTGTTTGCTAACCTGCTGCAAAATACTTTACCAAGTATTTTGCATAAATTCTTGTCTATAGACAGCTTCTCCATTAGCTTTCATTAGAATGAAATGTTGACCCTCCATTGTGAATCCATTATCAGTTAAATGTTTTGCCCACTGATTTACGAGCATTTCAAAATTATTTCCTTTGGTAGAAGTGCTGTAATACTGAGGTCAAATTGACAATAAATGCAGTTTCGTCATTACGGGGTCATACACTTTGCTTCATTGCTTACTGGAAAAATGTTCAAAACTACAACTTTAAAACACACTGTAACAGGTGGTGCTTTATTATACAAGGAACTACAATCAGGAAGGTGGATCAAAGAACACATACATGCCTGCATGGCCATAAAAATGTGTTCTAAGAGACTATAATTTGAAAACAGCCCAAAGGTAAACTTTAGTCTCCACTGGCCAGATGCATTTTATTTGAAGCTGGGTTTCAATACTGTTTCAATGAATGTGAGCTTCAATGGCAGAGAAGTTTAGTGCTTATGCTAAGTCTATTTCCATTGTGGGACTGTTTTGTTTAGAAAATGGCTATCGGTGTTTGTGCATTTTATTTTAATATCTGTAATCATTGTAGAAGTAAATAAAACAGCTGCTTACCTATTTAACAGTGAAGAAATACAAATAAACCAAGAAAGGTTTACCAATTTGCCATAAGCTCAGATCAGAGTTGTTGTTGTTGTATCTTTTGGCTTTTCCCAGTTAGGGGTCACCACAGCGGAACTCCAGTCCGCTAATGATAGGCAGTAGATTTTTACATGCTGAGTTGCCAGCCCTGATGCACAACCTTCAACGAAGGTACACCCATTCACACATGTCTCCACACAGAAGACGCTCTAGCTGAGAATTGAACAGGACAACGTCCTACTGTGAGGCGACAATGCAACCGCAGCACTACCACCGCAGTAATTTATTTAAAATAAGTAACACAGCTTTGCCTTGTGTTGTGTATAAGTAGATCCAGGGATTTAAATGTTGCTTGTGACATAAATAGGCCATGTTGATGAGACACAAATGTGTCTCAGAGGGTTCTCATGCACTGGAACAAGCTTCCCATCCATGTGAAGCAGAGTCCATCCCTAGCCCTATTTAAGCATAACTTTGACCAATAGGTGGGAAATTGGAAATCATCCCTGTTGCCACCTATCCATTTTTTTCTGGACTATCCACAAATCAATTAAATTCTCTGGTAGTCAGGAAAACACTGTACAAACTCCAGTATTCTGTTTCACAAAAGGAAACAGACTATCAGTGTTTGTTAAATTGGCTGATTTACTATGCTTTTTTACAGAAAAGCATAGTAAATTGGCTGAAAGCAGGCATCCGGAACAGAAAAAGAGGGTGTTCCCATCATCTAATGTCACGGTGATGTCATAAAGGGGTGGGGCATGGGTGGGAGAGGGGTGGGAATGGGTGATGCGAGGGGCGTGACCATAGTCCGGTTTTAACCACAAAGAAATCTGGCAACCCTAATTGTACTGCAAGGGGATATATTTACACATGTGCACACACTGAGTTGGCTGCTGTGAGATTAGAAGCCCTACCTATATACTGTTACACACTATAGTTCACAGTACTTATTGTATGTGCCACAGATTACAGCTGTTGACCACGTGATTGCAGGCACTGTACTTGTGGAATGTGCAAAGTAGGCTTGGGTTGGACAACATTTGTGGTATGCAAAATGATGTTGCTCAGTACTGTTATTGCATCTATTGTCCTAGGAGTAGGGTACCTAATAGCCCTGTTATGTGTGTACAACCACCAGTATGGCCACATGTGTCTGGTCACAGTTATATAGGCAAACATGTGGCCAGGGACACTTTTCCCTGTTGAAGACATGCGTTGGAACCATTATACATTACTCCACCTGCTCACCTGTCTCTGTCTACATCGGTGACATTCTGCAGGCACAGGGGTCTGAGGGTGAGTGGAATATTTACTGTTGTGGTCTTGGTTTGGTTCCTTTTGGCAACGGCAATGATTTGGGAGTGCAGATAACCACAGCTTTTGTAGAGTATGTAGGCAATTGATACATCCCCACATACATATATTTAAATGATTATAACAGGGATGTCTCTATAAATGACACTGTGTGTGTGTGTGTGTGTGTACATTATGTGTATGTGTTATATAGATATATGCACAGAGTTTATATATCATTGTAATATATTTAATAACAGTATTATATGTATTTGGGTTACATACTACTAGATACACTACTCATGTGAGTGGGGGATAGGGACAGACAGAATGTACATGTGGATGTCTGTATGTACAGATTTATTTCCACATAGCAGGTCTTTGTGATGGAGATGCAACAGAATTGCGCTCAAGTTAGCTAAGTGTAGGTGCATGCCCAGTGGGACTGTCAGTACTTACAAGACGACTCCTGGCCAGTGCTACCTGTACTCCAGTTTGGGATTTTGTGTGCTAAAGACATTGGCAGCTGCACCTGTTTCCACAGTACAGCATTTCCCTGAACCTGGCCATTGCATTCCCCACCTGTCTGCTGTACCTAATGAGTGACTAGGGTACATGATGTAACTCCACACACAGGGTGACAGTCTGCATACCTCTCACTGTACATGTTTTTGCAGAAAGTCCAGCATTTTTCTCCATATGTCTGGTCTGTTCCTCATATATTTGTGGTGCTCTGGTAACTTATTGTATAATGCAGTCACTGAATAGTACTACCTACAGACACATTTGAATGACGAACTTTACATCCTGCAGATATTCTATTACAATGCAGCTTGCTGATAAACAAGCCACCTTCTAGGTTAATCAGATCATGTGTAATGTCTGCTTGTAGTTATGGCCCTTTGTCCCCCCATTCTCTCTGACTTTGTCCAGCTTTCTTGCAGTAACAGATTGGGGGTATGACAGTCTGTGGGAATACTACCATATGACTACCTCACATGCAAAAGATGTGGATACTGCCAGATGCATACCATCAACACCATCACCCATGCTAATTACCCTAGTCCACAGAGCCACACAGACTGCCAGACATTCATCAAACAATCGACAGCATACAGACAGACATTTTCATCCCTAAGTTACATATGACATTCAATGTGTGCCCAGGTTCTATCTCACAGCCCTGAGGTTGGCTGGTCTACTGATATATCATTTCTGACATACTGTTACAGCAATTATATGGGAACACTGGTGTGATAGGGGTGTGGGACAAGCAGCCCATGATCTGCTGCATAGACAGTTGTGCAACTGTCCAGTGACCCCACTGTTTACCATCTCCCTTGTCTAATGTAGTGGATATTCCAGCCATGTGGCCTAGTGAATATTATGGAGCACATACTATTGGACTGGGTACCTGTTGTCCCAAGTGGCTGTTAGATCTCTCCAGGTATCCCAGTAGCCCACTATATTCCCTTGCCTACATGTGGCAGGTCCATACATATGCTACCATATTCTAGTACTCCTTACAAGTGGTGTATAGGTGAGTGACTTACCTTGCAAATGCAGCAGTTGACAGACTTGTAGTTTGAGGTTGACTGTGTCTGATGCATGCAGTACACAGCCAATACATGGTCATGTACAGGTTGTGTGGGCTGGCTGGTATCATTTTTACTATATGTATGTGAGTTGGAGTAAGGTGTCATTCCCTAGGGCCCTAGGTTGTCAGTGCATGTGCTATGCATTGTCTCTTGGCCAAGGCCAGGACATATTGAGCATGCCTACTTTTGCCTACAGGGACATCCTCAGAGGGTTACTTCTCCAAGTTCTCCTGTGGCTGTGAGTGTGGGACCTAGGCACTGGTGGGGGCTGAGTGTCCTTTCCCTTTACTGATCCGGCTGCAGCTGTTTCCGCAGAATCATATTGGGCAGCATGGCATATACTGTGAACATCTGTGCACATGTGGCTGACGAGTACTGCAAGCCTCCGCCAGATATATTGAGGCACCAGAACTGTGACTTTAGCAGCCCAAACACATGCTCTATGATATTCCTAGTTTGTGTATGTGCCTCATTATGGCATTCTTCTGTGGCTGCATGTGCATTTCTAATGGGTGTCATCATCCATAGTTCCAGAGTATAGCTAGCGTCCCCCAGTGAATAGCCGTGTGGGATGTCCCCCCCTAGCAAACATCTGATACTGCTGCAATGCATGCCAGATAGGCAAGTAGTTTTAACTGCCAGGGCTGCCCTGGATATTACATGCAACCTGGCAGTTGATTTAGTGAAACCCCTTGCAGTTGACATAGATTCTACCCTCCTCACAAGATGATGCCTTGATGTGTACATGAGTGCAGTTTATGGCACCCAGCTCCTCAGGGTAGTATGCTACATGGTAGAAGTGTTGCATATTGCTGGCCCTTGCCTCTAGGGTGAGGGGGAAATAAATGTGCTCATTTGCATGTGGTAGCAAGGCATCCAGGAAATGTTGGAGTACCTTGAATTCTGATGCCTGTGAATCCCCCATCTTGTCCACAGTTGGTCTTTGGAAAGTACCTGTGGCTAGTATCCTTAGAGCTGCACATACCTTTGTGTTCACTGGGATAGGTTCCCCTCTGTTGATTCTGGGTATGAGTTGAGGGTGGCAGTGATCAGTGGGTTGTTGTAGTATGTCCCTGTCCATTCTGTAGCACTCTACAATCTCTAGGTCATGTAGCTCCTGGAAGGTTATCCTAGGCCTGACCACTCTTCTCTTTCTTAGTCTAGGCCTAGTGTCAGCAGCAGCTGCAGCATTAACCTCAGCATCTAGCACATACAGATGTATTAGACCTGCAGCAGCCCCTAGCATTCCTTCAGTTAATATTCCTAAGTTTGTATGCCACTGGTGCAAAGTGTGGGGGAGAAATCAGATTGTAGGGTGTAATCAACGTTTATTAGGCTCTGCTGTTGTTGCAGGCTGCGTTATTGGCTACCTATGAAGCATTCCATCTGCCAAGTATATCATTAAGAACATTTAACTGCTCTAGTTTAAGTGAATCAGTAATTAAAATATCATTGGCTTTTGGATACACTCAGCACTGTGGCGTGCTGTGCAAACATGCAGAAATAAGTGCCCCGAAGGTAAACAAAGCTCAGCAGTCATTGTACACACACCCCAGAAAAGGCACTCTTAGCATGGTGGTGTAACACACAAACACATTGAAACATGCTCCCCAAAGGTAAACAAAGCTTAGCAGCCAGTGTACACAGCCCCTTGCTGAGCACAGCAGCACACCATGCAAACAGGCACAGGTGAGTTCAAATGAGCTTACAAGTCCTCAGACATACACACCCCCCTGTTGATATCAGGTACCTCTTCTGTGGACACCAACATGGTTCTCTGCCTACACAGAACGGATATGCAGACATGAATACCCATTTGTGCTATTCAGTAACCCCAACTCTTTTGCATAGGGTTCCATGCACACAACCTGGAAACTAAACAGTTCCAGGCACTACCTCATTAGCAACAGCACCATTCCACCATTGTGGATACTCCACCATACAGGGTGCTATACTATATTTCTATCACATATTATGAAATTTGTTTTTTTTATTATTTTTTATCATAACTGTATGTTTCTGCACTGAGGCACAGTGCACAAACATAACCAAATCATTATACAAAAAAAAAATGTTTAACTTACTTGCCTTACGTTCATGGACACACAATGGATAGTTTTGCATATATCTGTGTCTGCTATGCTATTTCTTTCCATTAAACTACACTTTTACAGCCCCTGCTGTCTGTTTAAAATCCTGTACACAAAATTTGATACAAACACAGGGTCTGGAGAATCCCTCTCTGCTGGCTGGATCACTTTACCTCCCTCATTTGTATGAAATTCACCTGCTTATGAGGTGATTTGCATGCCATGGATACTTCCATGTTGGGGTGTGCATGCATGCTGCACAGCTCTGTTTAATGGATTGCAAACCTGCTTACTTCCATGTAAGCAGCATGCCATGATGCATACATGGTAAATAAGACCATGTAGGCTTTATTAACTTCCCCCCGAGAGATAATTCATAACAAAATCAAAATCTTTTTTTCAATGGAAACTAGTAAATAAATATTTAATCAAAAAGTTACAAAATTCTTTGATGTAACTTTTTGATTGTTGCGTGTGATGATTCAATAAACCATCCAAATATAATAAAATTCCTTCTGTGACACTGTCTACATTGGAAACAATGGGCCTAAAGAGTGGTATATGTCCCTCTTTATGAAATTTTGGGATTCCAAACAGAAAACCTAATTTGGGTGTTCAAATTTAACAAAATAATAAATACTAGGTTTCAAATACCCCTGTTGTAATAAAACCAATAAGGTAATTTTGGCATCTTTGTATGTATGTATATGTATATGAATATCAGTCAAAGTAATTGAGCAAAATTCTTCAGGATTGAATAAAATTTCATCCATGACATTAATATATTGTTCTTGGTGCAAAATAACAAAACCACCTCAGCTGTCCACCATCATTAATCTAAAATTTCTCTCAGCCATCTCAGAAATTAATCTGCTTTGATTATTGATGGATTAAAAAATAGGTGCTTTACTTAAAGCATTTTTCATATCCCTCTCTCTTGAAAGGTTTGTAATATGGAGAGTAGTTGGAAAATTTAAGGTACACATTTTTTGCAAACTATAAAGGAGGACTATTTATGTTACCAAGTAATTAGGCTAGATTTAGTTTCCTAACATAAAGCTTGAAATTAACTATTGAGTCAACGACTCTTATTTGTTTGCTTGGTATAAATTTAAATCTAAGTTTAAAAATGTCTAATTGTTCAGACATTAGCCTCTCCCCAATGTAATTGTAAATACATTGTTTACTTTCAAAGGCACTATAAGAAGAAATGTTGATTTTTAATTCTAGAATATTCCTCTACCTCTCCCCTTCTTCTTTTTTGTTGTTGACACATCCTCAAGTTGAATTGCCTTGATTGACTACTGGGGGATTGGATCTGGATGCTGCTAAAGGTGAATAATTCAAAACATCATCCAAAGTACTCTGTTTTGGAGTTTGTGTTTTTATTTGTATCCTGTCCAATTGCTTGGGAAAAATTCTCCTTGATATATAACGGAAGTACATTCTTTGGAATTTAAAACATCATTCTCATCTTTCCCAAATTGGTTTTATCTTGCTGGGATGTATATGTTTTTTCCAGTGTTTTGCTTTTTTCTAAGGTGACTTTTTACAAAAATATGTGGGTGATTTATTTTTATATGGAAAAGAACAAAAGATAAATGTTATTTATTTGTTGAGCAGCTGAATGCTTTCATTTCCTTCCTGGTGTGTTCTATTGGAAACATCAGGATGAGGAACCGGATTCTACCCCTAGTTTAACATCTACATTGTTGATAGACACTGCTTTAAATGTTTCATGCCCCAAGTCCTTGCTTAGAATTACTAATGGTACCAGAACTTGTCAAAGACTTGGGATGCATTGGAGGCTTAAAAAGGCCAAAGTGGCCATTTGCCTACTATGCACCTATGAACCTACAGTCAAGCTAGCTAATAAAAGGCATAAAAGGCCTATCATCTAGTGTTGTCCCAGATATCCTCACTCATCAGCCCTAAACATGTCTGGAAAATTGTAAACCAAATTACCAGGTAGACACCATCTTCCTCCCACTTAAGAAACAGAAACTATATCATCCATATCTGGACTGTTTTCTCCTAAATATTTTCTCCAAGCATTTCCCCTTTCTCACCTGATCCATTGCACTCCACAGCCCCCACCCACAGTAGCAGATCCACCCCACACCCTTCTTCTGCTTTAAAACCATCTCAAAGAATAAATCAAAACTCTCCTTAATAACACCCTTTTCAATGCTCCAACTTGACATAGGATCCACTCATTTTTTATATCTCATTTGCAGAGACATTATTGTTGAAACACTCAAAATACTATGAATAACTGTTTCACCAACAACACCTTAACTTCTATCTGGAAACTAACACGAATAAAACCCCTTCAAATATACCCAGACCTTCATCCATCTCAGATGTTTGCTCCACCTTCAACTTACTCACCTCTGAAAGAATTTTTGAAAAACTAATTTATAACCAAGTATACAACTATCTCCAAACCTACAAATTCTCTTGCCCACACAGCATATCTCATGGATCAGCCAAAGTACCCACATTGTTATACACACACATGCATGGATGGGATCCTCCTAAACATTGACAAACAAAACTTAATGGTACCTGCCTTCTTTCACCTAACAATAGCTGTTACTCTTGTTGATGATCATTTGTTATTTAACTCACTTGCCACTGCAGAAATTAGCATTGAAGCTCTCCAGTTGTTGAAAAGCTTCCTGTCTGTCAGACACTTCATTATCAAAATTGGTAGTCCCTTATCAGACTCTGCACCACTATATTCAGATGTATGTACACCAAGGGTCAGTCCTTTAACTCATTCACTCCAACGAAGCTCAGGAAGTTTGCACTGTAACTTCCAATGGATGGAGCCTAAGCCTTTTGACTGAATCAAATTGTGTCCTCACATTTCAAACAAATGTTCATATCTCTGGAACCATAGGGATTATGAAAGAAGTATAAATGGCAAACTCTTCAGCACAAACTGTTATTATAGTGGTAGTATTCTTTAGGCTCTAGGTTTTGAACTTAATGTTATAAGTCACAGTAAACACAGTAACTATTACATTTGTAGTATTTTGTAAACAACTTACAATATCTCAGCAACCACTCAAGTTACAAACATAACTGTCAGCAGCATTTTATTCATCTAGCTGAGAGCTTTCATATGAGGTGAAGAGTAAAGGCAAGGAGAAATGGATGGAGGAATCCTATGCAAAAGACCTGCACTTCTTCAGTTTTTAGTTGAACAGATTATGATATGGAAAAAACAATGTTCAGCTCTGTGTGATATTTATCAGGATGATGTTTTCCAGAAGTGAAGATTTATTGACAATGCTACTGTAGGGGGTTACAGGAGGTATGCTACATTTGGTCTGCCTTCATCCTTCCTGGATGTACTAGAAAGACAGTGTCAGATGTTAATTCTTTGTTCTTTCATGCTGTTATCTGTGGTGTCTCACAATAGTCCATTCTATTTCTTGTTCTCTCTATAAATATTCTTCCTTTAGAAGAACTCATTAGGAGAGGTTTGCACTATCATTGTACAGTGGACACAAATTGTGCATATCCTTCACTCAGGACAAATATCTGCTATGAACTCATCTGGTGATAAGGTTGAAATCCATCTGCAACTTGATGACTTGTAATTACCCATGACTCAAGCCATCCAAGACAGTGGGCAGGGCTATTCATTTTACCTTAAGGAATTCCAACTCTCTTGAATTTTAAACTGACAATATTTTATGGTAACAATAACATGGAGATTGAAAACAAGAAAAAAAATCTTAGCATGGTTTTAGAAGGCAGACTGTCACCAAGTGACTAAGAATAACTTTTTCTTAAGTTATCTTGTTACCAGTTAAGGAACATTACCCATATCAAATGCCTTGCCCAACCTCAGGACATTTATGTGTTGTATCTGCCCTTCTCATTTCACATTTGGGCTACCATAGTGCTCTGTATGTGTACTTAAAGCTCCCTGCCACTGAACTTAACCAGTTGTAGGTGGTACAGAGCTGTGCAGAGATCCCCAGCCTGACCGCTTACTGGTACTTCAAGATACCTTCATATTACTCTGGATCTGTGGAACCTTCTCTGACTGCCAGTTTAATTACATATATATTTCAAAGTTCCCTAATCTAAAGGAGATGGTCCTGTTCCTTTACAGTCAGTTAAGTCCTTTGCATTTACCTCCACTGGATTATTGCAAGTTTCTCAAGCATGAGCAGGAAATGCTAGATCTAACTTTTGGGTGAAGAAGATGCTGTTGATGGCAATTTTAGGAGGACCGTGAAAGCATACCTTTTCACAGTGGCATATGGCTATCCACAAACATTTATTTTTATGTTTTTTGTTAACTAAAAACATAAAAATAAATGTTTGTGGCATATGACTATCTACAAACAGTAAAATTAAATACTAATAGGCAAAACGAAGCACAGCGAGCATATAAAACCAAATTGTACTTTATTCAGGGAAGCACTTTCACCACAACGTGGCTTCTTCCGACACATACTGATAAAACATACACTTATAAAATATTTCAAGTTTAAAGCATCCAGTCATATGCATTGCCCCCCCCCCCCCCCCCCCCATGCATCAATGACTATCCACAAATGTTTGTTTTTATGTTTTTTGTTAACTGGATTTCTAAGTAAGTTGAGCTTTATTTTCAATGGGAACCTGGGAGCAATGTCTGGTTAACTGACATGCCCCGTTACACTGTAGGCAAATGGATACTCAGTGAATCAAACCTAGGGCTACAGAAAAAAAGTTTGGCAGCAGCTTGAAGCCTTAATCATTTTTGTTAACATGCCTGACACTACTGCCTTACCATGTATTTACTTATATTGATCACTATGCAGTGCTACCTGAGCATTTTATTTAACTTTTTTTTTTTTTTGTATTGTGAGAGTCTTGTTTGAAGGCACTTAATAAACTTTGTTGCCATAATATGTTACTGGGGTTTGTAATCTGCAGAAAAGAATAGGCTGGCCAGGGAGCTTAAGATTCTAATTTTTAGAAAGCATTTCAAGTTACCAGCAGTGTGAAAATTTTCCACACTGGCTTCTAACATGTTCCATAGCATGAGCACAACAAGTACCACTATTATGACCAAACCATCTGTTCTGCGTGTGCCCTTTGATAATGTTAGTTATATTGGTATTTATACCACATGGATGGCCTGATGGAAAAGTTATTTACACATTAACCTTCTTCTACTTTCCATCAAGGACTAATCATCAATGCATTTGATATAACTGGAGTTGTGATCTTGGCCTCAGCCATGGGATACTGGCACAAGATGCTAAGCAGGTCTTGGACTCAGTACTGGATTTCACCGCACAGCATTCTTATAAACAGTTACCATTAGGAACATTAAGTCAGCAGTGCAGTCTGCATCATCTGTAGACATTCTGACAGCTGTTTACCCATCACCTTAAAATTATACGAAGTTCAAGTTTAATTAGACATAAACTATGTAAAAATATGCACATTTA
Source organism: Protopterus annectens (assembly GCF_019279795.1). Taxonomy (NCBI): domain Eukaryota; kingdom Metazoa; phylum Chordata; order Ceratodontiformes; family Protopteridae; genus Protopterus; species Protopterus annectens. The sequence continues at coordinate 1,483,371,711 of NC_056737.1, forward strand.
AAGAAAATTATGATATATCTATATATCTATATCTTTCTCTCTGTCTCTCTCTTTCTCTCTCTGTCTCTCTCTCTGTGTATGGGGGAACTGAATATTGTCAAATCCAGATGTGTTCAACATCTGTGCAGCTGACAAAATTTGGTCAGCCATTCAGATCGTTCACAAGTGTGTGAGATCCCACAGTTCTTGGGGTTGGGGAATATTTCCTTTCCCTGACATTGTGCAATCCTAGAGTTAATATATATGTAATAAGCAGGACATGTGAGAGCATCCTCCCAGTGGGGTGCAGGAGGTTTTCTCACTTGCAAAAATAATGTTTTTTTCTTATTTTAGTTTTTTTTTTCATGTTTTGCATGTGCCAAGATTGTTGCTGTGTAGGCATACATTGATGTTTAAATTGTCGACCTTTCGTGGTCAGTGTATGACTGTCAAAGTTTAGGTCTGCAGATGTGAGTCAGTAGACCTATATATAAATATATTTTTATATATATATATATATATATATATATATATATATATATATATGTATATATAAATATGTATATGTATATATACATATATATATATATATATATATAGAGAGAGAGAGAGACAGAGAAAGATGAAGAAACATAATCTGAATTATCTGTGGTTAGCTTTTTTAGACTATCACCTATAAATAAAAAATAAATAAATGAATACATAAATAAGTAAATGAATACATACATAAACAAATAAATAAGAAATAAAATTGCAAACAATAAACAACCAGTTTTCAGTGATATTGTCCAGAAATGATGATTCTAAGTATATATCCATCCTGTGAAGTAAAACTAGTGATAACTACAACCATGACAGTGTAATGTTTCTTTTCAGCTCCTAATATTCAGTGAACAACTACATCTCAGAATAATGACAAACAGGTGATTGTTTTGTCTCACTTGTGAAACAAAGATGTCTTGCTCTATAAAGATAGCCTAACATAACTTTTGACAAAGCAGAACTCAAATGTATACAAAATTCTTGAGCTGATGTCTCAATGACCTTGCAGAACACGTCATGCCACTACTCTGAATATAGATTACAACAAAACCTGCATGCCATGTGTGACGATGTGAGTATTGCCAGCTGTACCAGGAGAAGTAGGGCAGTGGATATGGAACAAATGCTAGCACAGCTAGCTGGAATTTAATAAAGAATTATATGTTATTTGAATATCAAATTGATTTGTACAGGTGCTTGTGTTGAAAATGGATTTGTAAAGTTACTTGTGTTAAAAATGTAACAACAGTGAATCCTGACTGTATTGCAACTGAATTTTATATGTATATATATATATATATATATATATATATATATATATATATATATATGTGTGTGTGTGTGTGTGTGTGTGTATCTATATATATATATATATATATATATATATATATATATATATATATATATATATATATATATATATATATGTGTGTGTGTGTGTGTGTATGTGTGTGTGTGTGTGTCAACAGAGTATACTGGAAGAGAAGAGGTTAAGCTCAGGTGCAGCTAACTTTGGAAAATAGTAAGAAATTAAATTACTGGGCCTAGGTCATAAAGATGTTATCTCACAGTTTTGAATGAAGCCAGAGATGCAATGTCTGTAAGAAGCATGGTTTGTTAGTCGCTGTAGGAGGAGTAGAAATGTGTAATTGTTTTATGACTTCCATAAGCTGCACCAGATTTGAACAATGCTCTTGTGTGTGTATTATTGACATGTAGGTGCTAGATCCTGGCAGTTTCTAGCAATGGAGGGCTGCATGGGAACGAGAAGTCAGATGACCAAATGTATGTGATGTCATTCGCTACAGAAATAATGTTTTAAAATAAAGGAAGACAGAATTCTCATGGCAGTCTGGTTCTTGGAACCTGACATAGAAGGATCCCTCACATACGTCATCATGCCTTGCTCTATTATCAGGAAAATATAGTGAGAATAGTTATATAATATTTTTTTGTAACTGCGTGAATCTTTCCAGCAGTGTTATTTTTAATATTTCCTGTGTTTTAAACTCTGGTGTTTACTGTAAATAGATATTTAGTATTTTCATGTGTTTTTATTATTTATTATTAAATATATTTAAGCTTTTCATTGTGGCTGGTCCTTTTGAGAATATTTTAATCTTTGAGAGTACTTGTATCTATTGGTGACACTGTGGCCACTCCTGAAGCCTGGCTGTTTGGTCAACATTACCATTTGTATTAATATTAATTTCACTCAGTATAACTGGGTAACCTTGCAAGAACCTTAGGTAGCTGGCTTTGTCAATGATAACTACCTTATAGTCTGGGAAGAAGGCGGCATAGGAAGTAAACCTGTATAAGCTTTTCCCATGTGTGTTTATGTGTGTGTGTGTGTGTGTGTGTGTGTGTGTGTGTGTGTGTGTGTGTGTGTGTGTGTGTGTGTGTGTGTGTGTGTGTGCGTGTGTGTAAATCAAATCTCAAAGATTTTTTGTGTGTGTGTGTGTGTGTGTGTGTGTGTGTGGTGTGTGTGTTGTGTGTGTCAGCTGCTTGGGAGAGAGACGCAAAACACTGGTTTCACAGAGAGAGTGTTACAAAACTTGGCTTGAACACTCAGCTGAGGACTTAACTCAACAGCTGTGCCAGTGTTGAGCCTTATAGGGGGCCTGGGAGAGACAGACAGAGAGAAATCCAGACCCCGGGTTCAATGTGTTCCCTGTGTGCTCTTAAGAGAAATTGTGCTTGACCCAGAGGGCTGCATTTGGTAATACTGGGTATATCCATTTTTGTTCTAGGTGAATGTCCCTCTCCAGTGTCTGTGGTGAGGATTCAGGCTCCAGGATTAATGGCCCAGAGTGGGGACATCACTTATTGGTGAGCAGTGGTGTGGATATTAATTAAACTTCAGTAGCCTGTAGGCAGGTGTCACTAAAGGTGCGTTGTCTCAGCAGCCACAAGGTAAACATTCAGATTTTCATTTTACAATGGTTTTATTTATTTATTTATTCATTTATTTTTGTTAGTTTAAATTAATTAGGGAAAGCAGGCAAAGATGTCAGCAGAGGATTATGGTAAGCTGACAAAGAATCAGTTGGCCAAGGCATGCAAAGCCAAATGACTGCTGCATGCCATCCTGACTAAAGAGGAAATGATTTCAGACTTAGTCACATCTCAGACCAGCAATCAGGAGGATGACCAGTCTGATGATGGGGATTTGCAGACCTCAGAAACAGGACAGTTCACCTTTTCCTCAGAGGATTTAAAAACCTATCTGGAGTTAAAGAGACTTGAACTGGAGGTCAAACATTTGGAATTAGAATCTGTAGAGAGACTGTCGCCTTTGGAGGCTGAAGAAAATGAGGGACTGCGGCATTTGTAGGCCGAGAAAAATGAGAAGTAGCATCAACATGAGAGGGAGATGCTAACTCTTTGCTTGGGTTATGGAGGTAATGGAGAAGGGAATAACCAAACCTCAGAAGTAAGATCAGTAAATTTCTTCCACAATTTACAAAAGGGGATAATTTTGATAGGTTTATTCATATATTTGAATGAGTATGTAAACAGTATAATGTTGACCAAGGGCTCTGGGTACAGTTTCTGACCTATTACTCAATGGTAAAGCTGTAGCTGTTGTTTCTAAATTGTCTGCTACTGATTGTTTAAAGTATGAAAAAGTAAAAAAAAATGTTTACTTGAATGTTTTATGTTAACTCCTGAAGCTTACAGAAAAAAGTTTTGTGAGCATAGATAAAAGTGAGCGTGATTATATTGCTGAATTAAGCACTATTTTTCATAGATGGTAGAGCGGGTGCCAGGTCATCACTTTTGAAGGCTGGCAGACCTTTTGGTGAGGGAACAAGCCCATACCACTTTACCTCAGGACATGAGAATCTGGTTGGCACACTGAGACTGTAACTCTGCAGATGAGCTGGGGAAAAGGGGGATCTCTACTTAGCAGCAGCCATCACTGCACAGAAAAGGGAAACCCAGTGTTGCACATGGATATAAGGGAGCCCATGGTGGGCAGTCTAAGCCACCCCAACAAAGTCTACCAGTAACAGAGGAAGCCAGTAGTTCAGGTACACAGCCATGTTCAAGGGTTAAATGTTTTAAATGTAACCAGTGGGGCCATGTGTCATACAGATGTTCACAGAGGCAAGGTGAGGAAAAAAAGATGGGAGTGCTAGATAGTGGGAATAACAGTATGCCAGTGATAATGTGTTTGGAGAAACAGTGGTACCAAACTATCACAAGAAGTTATATCCTATCTTAGTGGATGGAAAACAAGCCACTGCTAAGAGAGACACAGCCTCTGTCAAAACCATTGTGAAGCCTGCAGTGGTTAAAGAGGAACAGTACTTTCTTGGACAGTGCACTCCAGACAGAGCTTTAGGAGGGACCCCATTCCAAATACTTTTGGCCAGGGTTCACCTTAACTGCAGGGTGAAAAAGGAAGCAAGCAAGTAAGTGTGTTTGGGTATATCCCTGCGGGTGTCCTGATAGGGAATGATTTTGATAATGAAGTATTCTTTGTGCATACAGTTACATGCGGTCAGGCTTAGAGACAGGCACGTGGGTCTGGTAGCCTGTGGAGACCCAGACAGATACCACACATGAAACTAGGGCTAGTGAGTTGTACTCTGTTGCAGTGTTCCTGAAGGTGAGCCACAGCTGCTGGTTGGTACTGATGTTATCTTGGACAGAGTGACTGCAATGGCAGAGGTGCATGGTAGTACCCTAGCTGACAGTCAGGCAACACTGTCAGAGGATACCAGACTTCATGTGGAAGGGGTGCTTTGAAGAGTGACAAAAGTAAAGCTGAGACAGGCTCAGCTCTCAGACCCTACATTACAAGGCTTGAGGGAAGCAGCTAAGGAGGCATCTGATTCTCAAGGAAAGCGAGTATCTGTATTCTGGAACAAATACTTATGATATAGAGAGTAGACCCCTGAGGGAGAGTTAGAGGGTGAGGTAATACAGCAGTTGGTAGTGCCTAGACCCTACTGTCTGCACTTCTAGCCATAGCCCATGAAATTCCATTTGCAGGTCATACGAGCATAAACAGTACCAAGAGACATATTATGCAGAACTTTTATTGGCCTGGGATTGCAAGGGTTGTAACTGGGTACTGCAGGACCTGTGAGCAGAGCCAAAAAGTAGGCAAGGCAGGAGATAAGGTCAAAACTCCTTTGATGCCTTTGCCTATGAATGAGGAGCCATTTCAGATGGTAGCTATGGATACTCTGGGGCTTCTGCGTACCCACAGGGGAGAAGTATATCCTGGTGTTAGTAGATTATGCTACTACATACCGTGAGGTGGTGGGTCTCTCCTTCATCGAGGCAGAGAACGTGGCAAATGCTTTTAGAGATTTTCAGCATGGTAAGTTTCTTTGACAGAAATACTGGCTGACAGAGGTGCCAATTTCATGTCAAACCTTCTGGCTTGTCTGTGGAAGCACTGTGGGGTGGGGAATCTAAAGACAATTCCCTACCATCCCCAATGGTCTTGTGGGCAGGTTAAACTCTATACTAAAGACCATGCTATGAGCATTTGCAGACAAGCTTAAGAGAGAGTGGAACAAATAGTTACCCCATCTGATGTTTGCATACAGTGAGATAACTGAGCAATCCACAGGTTTTTCACCCTTTGAGCTGCTGTATGGGCATAGGGTGAGGGTATCTTTAAATTTGATTTTTGATGAGTGGGAGGATGAGTGTGATCCCACAAGGTGTCTGCTGTGGCATATGTCCTGAACATCAGGACACAGATTAAAGAGCTCACAGGCTTGGCTCAGGAGAACCTGGCAGGAGCCCGACAGCAGTAAAAGGTTTAGTATGACACGAGTGCTTCAGCCTGAGAGTATGCTGTGGGACAGCAGGCGATGGTTCTTATTCCTGTCAGACACAATAAGCTGCAAGCAGCTGGAGAAGGACCTTTCAAAGTGGTAAGGAAAGTCAGTATTATTAACTATATGGTAGAACTGCTAGGCAGGGGCCCAAATTGGATCATGTTAACATGATGTTACCTTACCATGATTGGAAGGCCCTGGTGCTAAATATTTGCAGTAGAAGGCAGGAGGAGTCTGAAGGGGATCTATGGCTACAGCGAGTCAGCCAGCAAAATGGCAAGTTACTATGATGGAGCCTAGGGTTGCAGGCATATGATATGATAGTGCAACACTGTAGTGGGATCAGCAATACCAAGGCAGATGGCATCTCAAGACAGGTGGATAATGCATTCCCAGATAGGCTCATTCCTTTCAAGCAATGTTTCTCGAGGTCACTTGAAAAACTAGCTCTAGTCTTCAAAGGGTGGAGAGATGTGATGATGTGAGGTATTGCCAGCTATGCCAGGAGAAGTATGGCAGTGGATTTGTAACATATGCTAGCACAGCAAGCTGGAATTTAATAAATAATTATATGTTATTTGACTATCAAACTGATTTGTATAGACACTTGTGTTGAAAATTGATCTGTAAAGTTGCTTGTGTTAAAAATGTACCGACAGTGGTTCCTGCCTGTATTGTAACTGAATTAAATATATATATATATATGCATATGTTAACAGAGGATACTGAAAGAGAAGATGTTAAGCTCAGGTCCAGCTGACTTTGGAAAATAGTAAGACATTACATTACTGGGCCTAGGTCACTGTTTTGAATGAAGCCAGAGATGCAGTGTCTGTAAGAAGCATGGTTTGTTAATCTCTGTAGGAGGAGTAGAAGTTTGTAATTGTTGTATGACTTTCAGAAGCTGCACTGAGCAATGCTCTTGTGTGTGTATTATTGACATGAAGGTGCTAAATCCTGGCAGTTTCTCTCAATGGGGGTAGTCAGATGACCATATGCATGTGATGACATTCCCTACAGAAATAATGTTTTAATATTAGTTCAGACAGAAGTCTCAGGGCAGTCCGTTTCTTGGAATCCCTCACCTATTTCATCTTGCCTTGCTCTATTATGTAAGTAGGACGAGTAATTTTCTTAATCAGTCAAGAAACTATAGTGAGAATAGTTAAGTATTGTTTTTCTGTAACTGTGTGACTCTTTCCAGCAGTGTTATTTTTAATATTTCCTGTGCTGAAACTCTGGTGTTTTCTATAAATAGATATTTAGTATTTTTGTGTTCTTTTATTATTTATTATTAAATATATTTAAACTTTTGATTGTGGCTGGACTTTAGAAAATATTTTAACCTTTGAGAGCACTTGTATCTGTTGGTGACACTGTGAAGCCTGGCTGTTTGGTCAACATTTCCATTTGTATTAATATTAAGTTCACTCAGTATTATTGGATACCCTTGCAAGAGCCGTAGGGAGCCGGCTTTGTAGTGCATTTTGGCAGTGATAACTAACTTATAGTCTGCAAAGAAGGGGGCATAGCTTGTATTCCCAGGTATGTGTGTGTTTCTGTGTGTATATTCAAATAAAATCTCAAAGAGTGTGTGTATCAGCTGCTTGGGGTAGGGAAACAAAGCACTGGTTTCACAGTGAGGGTGCTAGAGAACTTGCCTTGGACACTCAGGTGAGGACTTAACTCAACAGGCGTGCCAGTGGGGGCCCTTACTGGGGACCTGGGGCAAGGCAGTGAGAAAAACTCAGACCATGGACTGAGTGTGTTCCATGTGTGCTCTTAAGGGAAATTGTGCTTGATGCAGAGACCTGCACCTAGAAGTATTGAGTTTATCCATTTTTGTTTCAACTAAACAGCTCTCTCCAGTGTCAGTGGTAAGGTTTTAGGCTCCTTGGTTACTGGCCCAGATGGAGATGTCACACCATGTGATCAGCAAATCTCAGAATGATCTGGTTGACATTTAGAAAATGGAAGGCCTAAATCAAAAATGAACTTAGAACTAGATGGTTTAAAACAATCATCAGTAAAAAAAAAAAAAATGGTTTATGACACCAAGACATCCAACACACTAAATGACCCTTTTGCCCATCATGAAATAATACAAAGATGCAAATTCATAAAAGTGAGCAGATGATGAACACTGTATGTTAAGTTTCAGTGCAAGCACTGAAAACTAAATATTACCCTAATCAAAAATAGCCAAAGCAGTGCTGCTTTACTGGGCTTCCTCTTTGCCTGTTTTAGTTCTTCCATTAATGTGTCTAGAGTAATAAACTCCTTCTCATCCGCCACTTCATTTGAATATAGATTCTTCGCTTATTTGAGCTGTAGGATAGAAGTGATGTGGTAGGCTAAAAAATATTCTATTACATTCCTCAGGTCTTGCATAATCTTGCATAACTCTGCTTATCTGGCTTCATTTATGACTTTTTCAAGCATTTCAGTCTGTTACTTTCAGGCAGTTTTGCTAGTTTACCTAGAAAGGATCACCTGTTCTGAGTCAAACCACTGCACACATATCCAGCAATTCCTAAGGAGTTTCTATCAGACATACAAGGGGCACTGGCCAGTGGGGTTGATAGAGGAACTAAATAGGGTTCTGCTTCAGATGATAGTCAAAATCATCAACTGTGAGTTATTTTGGCAGAAAATAGACACTGGACACATCCTTTGCACAACTAATCCATTGACCTTAATGTGCTTGAATGCCAGAAAAAAAATGTCATTTATTGAATAGTGTGCCATTGCAATTTATTTTTATTTACCCTTTCCGACCAGGTTAGTTCCATTAGGTTAATGAGCTGAGGTAGTATTCATATTGACTAGGAGAAATTTGGCCAGGTCACTTCTGCTCTTTTTTTTCGATAAGTGTCAGGGGATCTTTTTGCATCCACCTAAGCTATTACCAAGTCAGACAAATAAGACCTTGGCTTAACATTTCTTCTGAAGGATGCCATACTGAAGAGAGCAGTACCTCTGTTATGCTGCCATGCACTGGCAGTATTGTGTACCTGGTTTTGGAGTAGAACCCACAGTCTTCTAATCTTCCAGCACAAAAAGCAAGTGTGTTACCTGTGGAGCCACTGACACTGACATTGTTAAGATGCATGGCTTTGACCACTGTACAAATGATGTTACATAATGATGACAGATTCTCGTGCAACCAGTGACTGCTTTTTTAAGGAGTCCTGATAGTTTCCTTTCAACAAAAATTACAAATTTAAGCTCTTCTTTTTCCATGAAAAATGCAATCATCTGGAGATTGCTTCTCCTGGCCTTGTTTTCTAATTTGTTCATCTACAATTCTTTTTTTTTTATTTTGCTTAGGAAGTGTGCATGATCAGAAGAATTTGTTATTCTAACACATCTATTTGCTCTCTTCATACTGATAGTGAGCTGTGATAGTTGCTTCTGAGTAGATTCACTTACCTCCCATGATGTTTGAGTATTGTGAAATTGTGCCTTTTGACTTTTCCCGGTTAGGGGTCACCACAGCTGAACTCCAGTCCGCTAATGATTGGCAGTAGATTTTTACTTGCCGAGTTGCCAGCTCTGACGTACAACCTTCAATGAAGGTACGCCCATTCACGCATGTCTCCACACAGAAGACGCTCTAGCTGAGAATCGAACAGGACAACGTCATACTGTGAGGCGACAATGCTACCGCAGCACCATCACCGCAGTTTGTATTGTATTGTGAAATACCTCCTTGAATAAATCTGTTAGGGAGTTTATGGATGATTGCAGGTGCTGTATATCTGCAGCATTGTCAAGGCTTCCTAAAGTATGACCATGCTGCTGGTCCAAATTAGTATACAGATAATCAGGTATGCAAGTTCCAGGTAGTTCTAATACAGCAAACTTTCCACATTAAACAATCTGCACCCAGTTATTATCAGTTAAGTTATATCTGGCTAGAAAGTCCCCATTTTAAAAAGATGCCCTTCCTTGTACACATTTCAGATCACATCCCTAACCAGTACAAAAATTTAAACATAGACTCCAGCACTACATTGGCCTTTCCACAGCTTAGCAGAACAAACAAGAACCAAAGACATTATTATTCTGTCATTAGGTCTTTTTTGGGTCTTGTAGAAGTAATTACTTAGTGTTTCTCAATATGTTAACTCAGCATGTGTAGCTATGTGGCATATTACAAATGGATCCATTGACATAAAATCTCAAGTTTTACTAATTTTTTTTCTTACAATAACCATGATGGACTACCCCCCCCCCCCCACACACACACACACACACACACCTCTTGGGCAGGATTATGCAATTTGCATGTAATAGAGAAAGTATCAAAACACAGGGGAAAACTAGGAGAAGAGGGGTGTAGTAGTTTGTATGCATGATCTGCAAAATAAGTTTGCTCTGACATAAATGAGTACTTGCACATACCAAGCATGTAATTGTTTTGAGTTAAACTGTAGCATGTCACAGAAGTTTGATAATATGCATCGCCTACTTCACTGCAGAGTGAAAATGCAGTCAAGAGTCATTATCAGAGAGGGAGAGAGATTTACATCATTACTTGATACATTTATGGAAGACTTTCTGAAGCCACATTATACATACACTATTTGGGGATGGAGTTAATGTCAGGACATGGCACACAATTTAAGGAAAGTGAGAAGGCAGAAATCCTACAAGTTCTTTGTCATGTACTGTAGTTACTCATATGGCAGCTTTTCCTATTGAAAAGCTTGCTTAAGGCCTTTGTCATGACAGTGTGGCTTTCTAAAATCTTCCTTGAGGTGGATACAACTGCTGAAAATGCAATAATGATGACACAATCTACTGCAAATGTATTTGTAAGGCTTCAACATCTGAAGAAGAATTTTATCCTGGAGGTATTAATCTTTCTTTATCTGCAGAGCTTATTTTATTATTTTTGTCACCTGTGATAGTTTGTATATGTCCTTTTTACTGGGGTTAATGCTATCAGCAGCAAATAAAGCTACTGCTCAGTGACTGGAATTGAACAACCCACCCTCTCCGTAAAAGGATTTTGAGATTCTTAATGATATCTAGAGAACGAATTGTAAAAGTGCTGCCATAAATGGGTCTGAATACTGTGTGATTCTAATCATTTTTTTAGATTGTCTATACAGTATGTAAACTAGCAAAGAGTTATTCTAAATGACCATGATGATTGCAATTTCTGAAAATTTCCTATGAGTGTTTGTTGTCACTCAATAGTTTGTATAGCTGACTTATACCTCCAACATGCATCTGTTAGTCTTAAGATAATTTCATTTCACCCCGACCACATCGCTGAAAACAGAAATTACTGAAAACTAATTCCACTGAATCTCATTTCACTGAACTGAACTTAGTATATATGGCACTGTGCAGAGTACTGTAAGGCAAGTAAAAGGTAAATGGCCTTTTCCCCACTGTGGTGCAATCCTGGAATTAGTATATATAGTTGGTGGGTGGGGCGTGTGGGGCATTGCCCCCCCACCTTGTTTGTTTTATATTGTATTTTACCAAAACCTTTAAAAGAATACATTTTAAACAATAGACATGCGTAGTTGCAACACTAATGACTAAATCTCTCCTAAGACAATATGTACTCAAACTATGTCCTCATAATATGTACTTAAACAGTGCACCCCACAACCCCTATCTATATATACTAACGACTAGGAGAAATTTGGCCAGGTCACTTTTGCTCTTTTTTTCGATAAGTGTCAGGGGATCTTTCTGCATCCACCTAAGCTATTACCAAGTCAGACAAATAAGACCTTGGCTTAACATTTCTTCTGAAGGATGCCATACTGAAGAGAGCAGTACCTCTGTTATGCTGCCATGCACTGGCAGTATTGTGTACCTGGTTTTGGAGTAGAACCCACAGTCTTCTAATCTTCCAGCACAAAAAGCAAGTGTGTTACCTGTGGAGCCACTGAAGCTGACATTGTTAAGATGCATGGCTTTGACCACTGTACAAATGATGTTACATAATGATGACAGATTCTCTTGCAACCAGTAACTGTTTTTAAGGAGTCCTGATAGTTTCCTTTCAACAAAAATTACAAATTTAAGCTCTTCTTTTTCCATGGAAAATGCAAACATCTGGAGATTGCTTCTCCTGGTCTTGTTTTCTAATTTGTTCATCTACAATTCTTTTTTTCTTATTTTGCTTAGGAAGTGTGCATGATCAGAAGCATCTGTTATTCTAACACATCTATTTGCTGTCTCTTCATACTGATAGTGAGCTGTGATAGCTGCTTCTGACTAGATTCACTTACCTCCCATGATATTTGAGTATTGTGAAATACCTCCTTGAATAAATCTGTTAAGGAGTTTATGGATGATTGTAGGTGCTGTATATCTGCAGCATTGTCAAGGCTTCCTAAAGTATGACCATGCTGCTGGTCCAAATTAGTATACAGATAATCAGGTATGCAAGTTCCAGATAGTTCTAATAAAGCAAACTTTCCACATTAAACAATTTGCACCCAGTTATTATCAGTTAAATTATCTCTGGTTAGAAAGTCCTGATTTTAAAAAGATTCCCTTCCTTGTACACATTTCAGACCACATCCCTGACCAGTACAAAAATTTAAACATAGACTCCAGCACTACATTGGCCTTTCCACAGCTGAGCAGAACAAACAAGAACCAAACACATTATTATTATGTCATTAGGTCTTTTTTTGTGTCTTATAGAAGTAATTACTTAGTGTTTCTCAATATGTTAACTCAGCATGTGTAGCTATGTGGCATATTACAAATGGATCCATTGACATAAAATCTCAAGTTTTACTAATTTTTTTTCTTACAATAACCATGATAGACTACCCCCAACCCCCCCCCCCCCCCACACACACACACACACACTCACACACACACATACACACACACCTCTTGGGCAGGATTATGCAATTTGCATGTAATAGAGAAAGTATCAAAACACAGGGGAAAACTAGGAGAAGAGTGGTATAGTAGTTTGTATGCATGATCTGCAAAATAAGATTGCTCTGACATAAATGAACACTTGCACATACCAAGCATGTAATTGTTTTGAGTTAAACTGTAGTATGTCACAGAAGTTTCATAATATGCATCGTCTGCTTCACTGCAGTGTGAAAATGCAGACAGGAGTCCTTATCAGAGAGAAAGAGATTTACATCATTATTTGATAAATTTATAGAAGAATTTCTGAAGCCACATTATACATACACTATTTGGATGGAGTTAATGTCAGGACATGGTGCACAATTTAAGGAAAGTGAGATAGCAGAAATCCTACAAGTTCTTTGTCATGTACTGCAGTTACTCACATGGCAGCTTTTCCTATTGAAAAGCTTGCTTAAGGCCTTTGTCATGACAGTGTGGTTTTCTAAAATCTTCCTTGAGGTGGATACAACTGCTGAAAATGCAATAATGATGACACAATCTACTGCAAATGTATTTGTAAGGCTTCAACATCTGAAGAATTTTATCCTGGAGGTATTAATCTTTCTTTATCTGCAGAGCTTATTTTATTATTTTTGTCACCTGTGATAGTTTGTATATGTCCTTTTTACTGGGGTTAATGCTATCAGCAGCAAACAAAGCTACTGCTCAGTGACTGGAATTGAACAACCCACCCTCTCCGTAAAAGGATTTTGAGATTCTTAATGATATCTAGAGAACGAATTGTAAAAGTGCTGCCATAAATGGGTCTGAATACTGTGTGATTCTAATCATTTTTTTAGATTGTCTATACAGTATGTAAGCTAGCAAAGAGTTATTCTAAATGACCATGATGATTGCAATTTCTGAAAATTTCCTATGAGTGTTTGTTGTCACTCAATAGTTTTTATAGCTGACTTATACCTCCAACATGCAGCTGTTAGTCTTAAGATAATTTCTTTTCACCCCGACCACATCGCTGAAAACACAAATTACTGAAAACTCATTTCACTGAATCTCATTTCACTGAAATTAACTTAGTATATATGGCACTGTGTAGAGTACTGTAAGGCAAGTAAAAGGTATATGGCATTTTCCCCACTGTGGTGCGATCCTGAAATTAGTATATATAGTTGGGGGGGGATGCATGGGGGCATTGCTCCCCACCTTGTTTGTTTTATATTGTATTTTACCAAAACCATCAAAAGAATACATTTTAAACAATAGACATGTGTAGTTGTAACACTAATGACTAAATCTCACCAGAAGACAATATGTACTCAAACTATGTACTCATGATATGTACTTAAACTGTGCACCCCACACCCCCCTAACTATATATACTAACTCGAGGATCACACTGCAGTGGGGAAAAGGGCATGTACCTTTCCCTTGACTTACAGTACTCTACACAGTGCCATGTATAGTAACTACTGTTTAGTGAAATGAGATTCAATTAAATGAGTTTTCAATAATTTGAGTTTTCAGAGAAGTGGTCGGCGTGAAATGAAATTCAATAAAATGAGATTCAATGAAACAAAGTAGACCCATATATATATATATATATATATATATATATATATATATATATATATATATATATATATATATATATATATATATATATATATATACACACTGAAACCTTATCCAAGATGAAAGAAATGTTTCTTTGAGACCAAAGAGAGATTCCTATGACACAGAAAATCTATTATGATTTATTACAGCTGTAGGTGCCACAGACTGTGTCTATGTTTGGTTAACAAAAAATAAAAAACCCGAATGGCAAAATATCGAAGACAGAGAAACCAACAATTACTGAAGAATGGCATAATCAAAAAAGTCATATGGTCAGCCAACATCGCAAACACAACCAACCAAGGAGGGGGGCTGCACCCCCCACACCCCCAGTGTGGGGCATGGTGGCCCCCATATCCACAACTATATATACTAACTCCAAGATTGCACTATAGTGGGGAAAAGAGCAAATTTAAAAGCTTTCCCTTCACTTACTTTAGGCATCACATTACTTCCTGGTTGTTGGCCTATGGCCATTCAATGAATTTATTTTTGATGATGTTGTTGTTGTTCAGTATTTGTCAGTTTCGTTGTCTTCCATTCTATATTTTCCCATTTGTTTTTTTTTATTTTTCAGTAGCCAAATACAGACCTCACCACCACAGAACAGACCCCATCACCACAGACTTCACATTACCTGACAATCAGCCTCCTGCTTGCTAGAGGTCTCACAGGTTATAAAAGGTGTCACAAACACACAAGTAGCTGTTTTCTAATCCTAAAGCAGACCCAGCACTTATTTCTCTTTCTAAATCTGGCTCTGCAAAACAGACCACTGCTGCTAATCCCGCTCCTACTGACAAAGATGAGAAAGTAGAAGAAAAAAATGAAACAGGTGAAAAGCAATGTTCAAACTTGTAAACCAAAAAAAAAAAACAATTGCTGATACTGTGTTGTTATAAGAACAGTTACCCTAGCAGAATGAACTTTCCAAAGAATCTTTAAAAAAAAAAACAACACTCAAAACCATTTGTAAGCTAAATGTTTTCATTCAGTTTAATAGAACTTCATCAGAGCTAATACAAACAGTTTAAAAAACAGTATATATACATCAGAGATAGTTAATTAAACATGACTTCCATACTTAATTAAACAACAGTTTAAAAAAGGTATATACTTAAATAAAGTGGTAGTGTTGTTGCCTCACAGCAAGACGTTCTCCCGTTCGATTCTCGGCTTGAGTGCTGGGAGTACCTTCTGTGTGGAGTCTGCATGTCCTCCTCGCAGTTGGGTGGGTGGTCGAAAGACATGCATAAATGGGCATGCCTTCGTTGAATGTCAAGCTGGCACCTCGGCGTTCATCAAAATCTACTGCCAATCATTAGTGGACCGGAGTTCCGCTGTGGCGACCCCTAACCGGGAAAAGCCAAAAGACAACAACAACGTATACTTAAATAAAAAGATAAACAAATACATAAAATACATTAAATACATAATGACTTTAGCACTTAATATTAATGCTTTTATTCAAACCTGGACTTTTATATACTTGCAACATTATTTACCAATCAACTTCTTTTGCTGCAAGCCTGTTATTTAAATCTCCACCATATAACCAATAAACAACTTGATCAATCACAAAGAAAGAAAATTTATGAAAATCTTGACAAGAACAAGAAGCATGCTTTCCTAGTGCATTTCTAAAATCTTTATTTTTTAATGGCTAAAATGTGCTCATGAATTCTCTTTGATAATTTTCTAGTAGATTTTCCTATATAAAAACCCTCTCAGGACTCACGGGTAGCAAGATAAAAAAATCATACTAGAATTACAAGTAAATCTTCCTTTAGCCCAAATCTGTTTTTGTGAATATTTTAAAATTACATTAGACCATTCATTTACATATCTACAGTATTTACAGTTTTGACATTTAAACACACCACATTTGTTTTAATTTCATGCAACTTGTGCTCTTTCAAATAAACTTTTAAGGTTATGACTTTTCTTATAAGCAAGTTTTGGCTCCATATGAATAACAGAAGACAAGTCCTGAATGCCAAGTATAATTTTTCAATTATTACTAAATGACTGCCTAGTTTTGTAAACATTTACTGAAATTGGGAGAAAATGCCCTTAAAGTTTGCATGGTCCTTTTGTCATTCACCCTTTTTATTAAGCCCTATTGTAATAATGGGAGAACATTTTGTTTCCCTTAGATTTACAACTTAAGAAATAATTGTATCAAATTCATTGGCAGTAACCTATTTCTAAAAATAACTTTTTTGAAAATCTAATTTAATTTTCAAACCTAGTACTATTTGGCAGTTCTGAATGCCCGTGACTTTTTTCCTTTTTAAGTCTGTTATGGACAAATTCAGGCCAATATATCCAATGTTACCCCTATTACAATAGGTTTTAGGGAATATCACAGTAGAAAATCTAGCTTGATTAGATTTTTCTTGTATTTTTTATTGATTGTTTTTTTCTGTGCGACCCTGTTACTCATTGTTTTAGTTTATTAGTTGGGATATTTTGCAGATACCCTAATGGTTATGGACATCAGCTGGGTGTGACAACCCTGTCTTTCCAAAGATTAGCCAATAGTCCCCTTATGCTATGCTCACATGGCCATAAGAAGGCTGAAATATGTATGCCCACAGCGAGTGGGGTTGGCTTTATTGGCCTGAATTTGTCGGTAACAGATTTTGTCATGGAAATTTAGAACTGCCATATAGCTGAAACATCTGATGTCCTTAAGGGGTCATTTGCATATACCCCATGGTACCGCTGATACAAGAGGTTTTAAGGAATCACAAAGTGGAAAATCTTGCTTGGCTAGATTTCTCTTGTAGTTTTTACTAATTGGTTTGTCTGTGTAACTTTGTTACTCATTGTTTTAGTTTGTTAGCTGGGATATTTTGGGGACATCCTAATGGTTATGGACATCAGCTGGGTACGACAACCCTGTGTTTTCAAAGGTTAGCCAAGCAGTCCATTTATGCTGTGCTGACAAAACCATAAGATGGCTGAAACATGCATGCCCACAGCTAGTGGGATTTTGCTCTAGACTTAAAAAGGAAAAAAGTCATGGGCATTCAGAACTGCCATATAGCTGAAACACCTGATGTCCTTAAGGGGTCATTTGCATATATCCAATGTTACCTCTAATACAAAAAGTTTTAAGGACTCACACAGTGGAAAATCTAGCTTGGCTAGATTTCTCTTATAGTTTTTTACTGATTGGCTATTTAGGGAATGGTAAAAGGATGGAGGAAGTAAATAAAGAGTCAGAATTAATTTCTTTCTTTAGCAACAATTTTTCTTCAAGCTTTCTTTGTCTCAAAAAGTTTGAAAAAACAAGCTCTAAAATGCAACTTGGTGCATCTAGAACTCAGTGAGGTGTGTAGCTTAATTTATTTCCTCCTCATTTGTATGGTGTAATCAGGGACAGTTAAGATATATTGAAACACTATAGCAAAATACAGAAGAGTATAACAGAGTATGAGAAAACAAGAAAAAAGTAAACTAAATAGTGTGGCAAGACCAGGAAGGGGGGTTTGGGGGTAAACTGAGGAGACAGTGTCAGCATGGTGACCATGGAGCATATTTCCAAAGGTTTCATTTAACTAAGAGCCAGAATCCAAATATTCAGCACTGATAGTGACTGTCTTAAGTACATCACATAGTTTATCAACAAGGTCTCTTACCCTCCATAAAACATTTCATTACACTATAACACCTGGATAACAAAAAACATGGAATATGCTCAGTTTTATCAGATTTCTGGTACACAACAATCCTTTTAATTTGTATCTTTATTTACAGCAACATATTATATACCTGGTTGCACAATAGTGTTAAACATGTCCTTGCAAACACTCCTGATGCTGTTTAACTTAAGTGTAGCTAATAGGTTTGTCCCTGATGAATGGGATGCTGCAGTGGTGATGCCTCCTGGTAAGGGTGTCTTACAACTGACCTGTGTAGTTAAAGTCCTATCAACCTTATAAGCTTCATCTGCAAAACCACGGGGTCTATCCAAACTAACCTTATAACCTCTGACATTAAGAATCTTGCTTGACTTGACACCCCCCCCCCCCAACAAGTGTTTGGCTTTGTGAAGTGTAGGTACTGTATAGTCAACCTGTTAAAGTTCTACAAACAAGTTACAGAAGCTGTAGATGGTGGCCATGACAGTGTATCTTGACATGGCAAACACCAATCCCCATGCTGGCATCATACAAAAGCTAATTGCTTTAAAAATTGATCCATATGCAGTAAGATGGATAACATGCTGGCCGAAAGACAGAGCTCACACAGTACAAGTTGCCAATGCTTCATCAGTAAGTAAGAAATTGACCAGTGGTGTCTCTCAGGACTCAGTGCTGGGACTTCTTGTTTTTGGTATTTACCTCCCAGATCTCTAAGTGGAGAGCCAAGACTTATAGCTCTTATTTGAAGATGACTGCAGCAGGAAGTTTTGTTAAGTCACCCTGTGATACCTAAACTCCCACAAATGAACTGTCTCATGTAAACCCCTGTTGTACTAAATTTCATCTGAAACTAATTGTTGAAACATGTAGTGCCAGTTTTGGTAGGCAACTCCTCCCATCATCATACTACATAGCAAACACTGCTAAAAAATAAAAAACGTTGTCAGGGACCTAGATACTTGGGGTGATATCTCCCTCTCTTTTGACTATCATGTGACAGAAGTTGTCAAGAAATCTTTTTATTTATCCTAACTGCCAAGGGAATATCATCACAGTCTAAAGAGGTAATCACTCTCTTATACTCACCATTGATCAGGCCAATTATCAAGTACAACACCCCTCTTTGGGAAGCATGTCACTAAACATATAAAACAATTAGAAAGGCACCAAGGGTTCACAACCAATAATATCACAGGCTTAAAGCCCCTTATCTACCAAGAGAAGTGGTAAATTCTCTCCCTTTATTCAGCAGATTACAGCATTTTGAGGGGAGATCTGTCTTGCTTAGTGCACCATTAAAGACCCAGTTGTCCTGGAACCCCTGTTTCTCCACAAGTCCAATATCTTCACCAGTATTAGAACCTGGGACATAAATCTTCACCAGTAGATAAATATAGCACAGTGGGGAAGCATCCTTATAAGTCAGTACTTTCCAAACTTTTGGAATGAACTTTCCATACATGCTAAGTAGAGGTTGGCTGGGTATCCACAAATGTACTTTGGGCTCCTTATGAAATGAGGCACTCCCTGAGGGAGGATACTGGCAAGGCAGGAGTGGTCATAAGATTAGTTGGCTTTGGAACATTTATGAATCTAAACTGTTTTCATGGTTTACTCTCATAGCTTGTCAGGACATCTGTGCCTACACTCATAATCATCCCATGTGGCATAAAGTTAGTGTAAGAGAATGAATAAATAATTAAATACAGTAAAATGATTACTACATTGTAAGTGAGTCTAGCTCCAGTGAAATGTACCAATGTGAAAAATTATGTCTAAAACAAGCTACTAAACAGGACAGTGAAGGCCTATCCTGGTACTCAGTGGATGAAAGTCAATAAACACGCAGGTCTGCACCAACTTATGGAAATTAAACTTTACTTATAGAACATACTTCTTAACTGTATGAAGTATGCACATGAATGTAATAATTTATTGTACTTTTGTAAAGTATTGTTTCTACTGCTATTTAGACAGGGTAGTTTGTAAAGGGTCAAAAGACCATCCCACTTTCCTGGTAAGACAAATACCAATCAATCAATCAATCAATCAATCAATAAATAAACTGTCCAGAATTTTGTAGAACATCCCTGACCTTTTGCCTCATATTTTTGCCCTGTCTCTTGTAAAATATTTGATTTTCTGGCATAACACTTAGAATCATAACTGTAAGCTCTGCAGATTTTCTCAGAATGTCCAGATTATTGCCTCATGTTTTTCATCTGTTCCTCATAAAATCTGTGGTTTTCTGGCAAACCATTGAGGATTGTACTCACTAAATAATGAAACATATGCGAAGACGTTGCATCCTTCAGGAAATGCATGGTAATGCAAAACCTGTTTTTCAAACAGGTTTCTAAGTTTATAAGAGCAGTATTTAAAATCTGCCCCTGACTTTAGTCCTTCATCCCCCATTATTTTTTGCTTTGTCTAGAATTCTTAAGCAAAAGTTGAGAGATATGCAGAGAATTACAGTCAAGCACTAATGCCAGACATTAAAGTTTTGTACTTCTATTGTTCAGAAAATGCATGTTAATGCAAAACCTGTTCTAATAAAATGTTAAATGAATAAGTAATAGTTAACATTTTTACCTAGTTGTGAGTCTCCATTCCCCTGCTGCTTTTTGGCTTTATCCAAAACTACTGATAAAGATGTTGATTGGTATGCCTTAGAAACACCTGCATATATATTTTTGTGGCAACTGCAAGCTTGGCAGCTGGAAAAATATGATGTGTTACTCAAATAATTTTTTTCTGAATGCCTGAGCTTGGAGATATCTCTGAAATGCTAATGTGAATGATTCTATGTAAAATCTACTCCAGTGGCAGTTTCATGGTAAACCAGGTTGCTGTTGAAAGTGGGAGCTCTCACCCCCCTTGACCTATGGTTTTGGCACCCATGGCTAGGTCAGTACCCACCCTAACCCACTCTGGCAACCTTTCTATGTCTCTGAGATGGTTTCTTATCAAATGGTTGAAATTCATATGGTCTAACATTCGTTTGATTGACCCATATGGTTGGCACATTAATATTAAGTGGTTCATTTGGTCAACAGGAAGTGCATGCAAATTGCCTGTCGACATACAACAGGGCAAGGATATACCCTTGTCAGCACTGTAGTGTGATCTCGCAGTTGTAATATATAAGTAGCAGGGGGTGTGGGGGGGCTTGGCCCCCTGCAAAAACACTACTGTCAATGCTGCAGGTGTTTTTCGACCATTTAAACTTTGATATTTTTTGCAGTATTTTGAACGTTCGGTGTATTGACTTTCAACGTTATGACTGTCGATGATATGAATTTCAACCATTTGATAGTAAACCCTCTGAGACTTTTTTGTCCTCAAATTTTTTTCAGACAGTTAAGTTCTGAATGTTATCCAGTGGAAGAACAGATGGCAATAAGGATCCCTATTTCCTTTCCAAAAGATTCCCACTTGTCCATGGAACTACATGTCTCTTTTTCCTCCTTTCATCCCATCCTGCACAACACACTGTCTCAGGGAATGATAAAACCAGTGCCTGTCAATCTCCTAGGCAAAGGTTATTTTTCAAGAATTGTTCTAATTCACAAACCAGAAGTATTCAAGAGGCCAATGCTGGATCTTTTTCTTTCTTTCTTTTCTAAACCTTTTTGTTAAGATTCCTAAATTTATGATGCTATCACATCATCCTCTTGTACCTCTGATCCCTCTGGATCTAAAGTATGCCTGTCATCACATTCCTGTTGCCAATCATTACAGCCTTTTCTTAAAAATTGCTGTGTCTGGCTTACACTATCAGGTCTCTGTTTTACCCTTTGGACTGTTCACTGTACCAATGGTAGTCACATTTGTACAACTGCCTTGTCTTTCTGGAGTCTTTTTCCTGCTGTCAAGAGTCTCTAGCAACTGTTTATTAACTTCTACTTAGCCTGAGTTTTCAAATCTACTTGTGGATGTCTTCTGTCCAGTCTCACAGAATGATTGTCTTCTGTCCAGTCTCACAGAATGATTGTCTTCTGTCCAGTCTCACAGAATTATTTTCCTAAGATGATTGCTGGACTCTACCTTGGGAAGAGCCTTTCTTCCTCCAGAAAAAGATGATATGCTTTAGCTGTTCTGCCTAATTTTCTCAATCCAATGCCATGTGTCTATAAGGGATTTTCTCAGGATGCTTTAATTTGCCAGACTACACATGAGGAAAATACATTGGTATTTCTATACCTTGCTCATCTTTCAAATTCCAGTTCTGGGGTTTGTAAATAGAGAGCTTGGACACTGGGTAAACCATATATCTTGTAATCCAGGTTTTCCATTCTACCTTCTAACCTCCTCCTCTCAGTCACAACAGACTTTTCAGATCTGTTGTGGGAGCAGTTTCAAAAGGTGTAGAAGTGCAGAAGTGCAAGCTCCATGAGATCCTGCAGACAGACAGAAAAACATAAATGTCAAGGAGATGTTGGTTGTTGTTAATGCTTTGAAGGATTTGAATTATTTCTGGTCCCCAGGACCTTTGAAAGTATACACAGACAGCACCATGGTGATATGGTACATAAACAAGTGGGGGTCCAGATTTTACCTTCCTTGCACACTGGTTAGGATAACCATAGAGGTAGCAATTCATCTCAATCTGACTCTTCAAGTTTTGTATACTCTCAGAGCAAAACCTTATAGCAGATAAGGTCAACAAAATCAGGACAGTCACCAAGCATGAAAATGTCACCCAGGGGACTACCAACAATTGATCCAACTCTGGGAAACACTGTAAATTGATCTGTTTGCCTCCTTTCAGAATAGACAAAGAAATTCTGCTCTTGGATTCCTTGCAGACAGGTCTGCAATATAAATGATTTCTCATTCCCTTAGACAAAAAAATTCCTGTAAGCCTTTCCACCTTTTCCACAGGTTGACAGGATTCTTCTAGAGATTCAGAAGGACTCTCCAAACTTGTGGTGCTGAATCCCTTCTGGCCAAGGCAATAGTCTGGCCAAAGCAAATACCACAAGCTTCCCCTAGAGAAGATGTACTCACACAAAATAGTGGGAGTTTCATACACCACACTTTGGAATCTTTTCAGTTAACTGCCTGGATGTCAGAATTTTGATACCTTTTAAGCACCCTTCTTCTGTGGAAATGCAGCAGGTATTAATGGAGGCAAGAAAACCTGTTACTAGATTATCATATTTTTGCACGTGGAAAAGATTTTCTAGTTGGTGCCAGTCAAAGAAGACGATAATTTTTGTGGACAATGACTACTCAACAGTTGCTCGCCAGCCAAGAAACAAATTCATTCCACTATTCAAGCAATCCTAAAAATGAGTTCCCCACTGGAACAAAGATGTTTTTGGATACCACAGCAGCAGCTAAGGAGATGGAAAAATTCTGTGAATATTGAGAAGCAAGAGGAAATGTTACCCTGAACAGGCAAGCTTGAGGAGGAAAATAAAAAAAAAATAGAACAGCACTGAGAGACAGGATTTCCTATCAAACCTTTCCTTTTATTTAGGTTCATGTTATAGGATCATAGGTAAGTAGTAGGTTAACTGCCCTTGTGAGCCATTTTAAGCCTAGCCAATTATCCCTTGTGAGATTCAAACCCTGTACCTTGTGTTTGTTAGGCAAAAACCTTAACTATTATGCCACTCTCCCACCCTAGACAGCTCATGGAGGAAAAGAGCAAAGCAGTCGAGAAGAATATGCAGACGATCTGAGAGGAACTAGCTGGAGCTTGTTTACAGGATACAGTGCATCAATCAGACAGTGAACTGGAAGAAGTAGAGGGAATATTAGAACAGAAGGAACTAGGGGTAGCAACATCAGCACATGTCAAGCACTTGAAGGACTTGGCGCTAGAAAACAGTACATTTGGACAATAACTGGATAGGTATGCATGACTGTAAAAGTGATTTTATGCAGGGTTTGAGGTAAACATTGGTGCAGGGATAATAAAAATCAGAGCTCAGCAAGGTGAACACCCTTGGGACTGCACTTTCTATAGTTTGCTTCCTGGCCCTAGTCTGATTGCCTACAAGCTCAGATTTAGTATTGCAAGCACTAAACATTCAGTGCACATGGAGGAGGCACTAACCACAAGGGGTATTTAAGTTATTGCGTGAATAGTGTAGCTTTGTACTATGATAGCAAGCCAAGCATTGTAGGTTTTTAGGACTTGCAAGAATGGCATAAACCAATAGAATCTCTCTCCTAGGGACTGCAAAGTGCACAGTATGTTCAGGTAAGTCCACTTATTCTCCATAGAGATTAGACTAGAATAGTACTGACAAGAATGGCAGGAGATGTTTTTGGAAAAGTTGGATCAAGACTTTGGTTGAATACTGGCAAGAGACATTGATGACTAACAAGCCAATGTTTATGTGTAATGTATTAATAATAGTATTATTCATATAATAACTGATGGGTGGTTTGACCAAAACATCAATAGTAATATTCATGTTCTGAAACACAAGAGACTGAAAAGAAGTAGCTATACATTTGAAGGCAGTATGTGTGTCTCATTAGAACAATGCCAGATCACTGTAATAACATTAGCAGATGGTAAATGGAGGGGGAATTTATAAAAGGAGGGAATGAGCGGATGACAGATTTGAGTATAAAGCTGAAGTGCATAGCCTGCTCATCTGCCAAGGGTGGTGAATTATCCACCTAACTTTGAGCAAAGATAAGGTGGATGAACCACAGAGAAAGGAAACTGTATATAGTTGTTACTTCATTAGACTGATTTTTGTACGTGTGCTTTGATTTATAGTTATAGTTTATACTGTTGTAAAACAGAGCTGCAGAAATTGCACTCACTTTGTCAAACTAGGATAAATTGAAAATGTTAGATGAAGCATTAGTCACAGTATCTGGATAAACAAGGCAATGAAGAGAAGGAGAAAAAAGGAGAAACAACAAATGGTAGGGGGAAATTCACAAGATAACTGAATGCACCGAGACTAATGAAGATAGCCTTGGTCACTATGACTGTAAATGGGTTGGTGGATAAAGGGAAAATGGTGAAAATATTTGACTGATAGACGATAATAAGGCCTAGGTAATTTTAGTACAAGAGACCCACTTTTTCAATCAGAAGCATGCAGTACTTATAAAAAATGGGTTTTGTGATGGATACTGGTGCAATGCCATAGAATGAAGCAAAATAGGGGTTCTTATCTTGATAAAGAAGGAAACAAAGAAGGAAACACCCTTTCAGATTAAATAGATAACAAAGCATAAACAAGGAAGTGAATTAATAGGGGCAACTGGGCAGGTAAACGTATTACCTTGGGTAATTTCTATTTGCCTTGAAGCAAGGTAGGAGATATTAAACAAATTATATTTGAAATTATGAGGTTTTTTTTGCAAGGGTAGGAGTAATAGCACCTGATTTGAACTTTGTAAAATTTAAATGAAATGTGACAGGAGGATCAAGAAGAACAACTGTAATGAGGGAAGGGATATTCTTTAGAAATATATGAAAATATATGTAATGAGAGAAACAAGAGAACTTTTCCCAAATTAAAGACTGTCAACCTTTAGTTCGGCATAACATGAGACTATTATCCAGACTGGACAAATAGTACATAATAGCAGAACACAGGGGGTTGGTTAGGATGCTCACAACATATCCTATTTTAATTTCAGACTATGCGCATGTCAGACTAGAGCTAGAGATTCTGCCAGTAGAAAAGGAGAAAGGCATTGGAGATTGGACATGGCATACCTGAGAAACAGTGCAAAAAATGTAAAACTTACTTTAAGAAATTAGAGCAATCACTAGCGGGTGTATAATTAACTAAAATAGGTGAGTGGGAGACAAAAAAATTTTCGGAGAAAATGCTGCAAATAGAGGAATCAATATGGAGGGAGAAATGACAATGGGAAATTACTAAGTTACAGTCCTTGAGGGGGCTACATTAATTGAAGGATATGCTGCAATACCAAGAAAAGATGATTAATTTTAACAAATGGCTGAGTTTCTGGTCTCATTCTAAGGGATCTCATTGTGATGCCCCTGCAATGGCCCAGTAATCATGGAGCCTCAATCCTCACCACTAGCACCAGTGAGCGACATGCACATTGGGAGGATGACAAGTGCAGACATAGTAAAATACAATTTCCCTTAAGAGCACACAGAGATCACAGTCAGCCTAGGGATAGTTTCTCCTTCTTTCTCCAAATCCCCAATAACACTTCCCACTGGCACAGCTATAGGGTTAAGATCTCAGTTGAGAGGCCAACCAAAACCTCCTGCACTCTCTCTATCCAAACAGTGCTTCATGTTCCTGACCAAGTAGCTGACACATACACTTTGAGATTTGATTTATATACAAACACACACACACTCCTGAGAAAGACTGGCAAAGGTTTACTAGCTATGCCACCTTCTGCCCAGACTAAAAGGTAGTTATCACTGCCACCAACCAGCTCTTTATCAGCTACTAGAAGGCCCTTCCCAAAGGGTGCCCAATCTTGCTGTGTAATGTAACTATTATCCAAATGGTAAGTGTGACCATGACTTCCAAGGCTATTTAAGAGTGGCCAGTACAGTATCACAAAATACATTTGCAAGAGTTTGCATGTTCTCCCTGTGTTCGCGTGGGTTTTCTCCGGGTACTCCGGTTTCCTCCCACATTCCAAAGACATGCATCTGGAGTGTTTCTCCCCGGGCCTCCACTGAAAACAGGCTCTGTGGAACCTAGTCAGACATTCCCGGTCAACAAATGTTAAATAAATAAAAATAAAAAAAATAAAAGTAGTCTTAGAGCTTAAATATCTCTAAACAAACCAACCACAATTAAAAGGTTTAAATATATTTAATAATAAATAATAAAAGAACAAGACAATACTCAGTAACACAATACAGTGACTACAGAGTTCAGAATCACAGGAAATATTTTAAAATGACATTGCAAGACTGTCTCAAATAAATACAGAAAACATCTAAACTAATATTTACTATATTTCTAGCTATCTCTAAAAGAAACTATGCTCTAAATAACTTACTTACAGAGCAAGGCAAATGCACACAAGAAGTGCTGATAAGTGGGATGTTTCTAGGTCCAAAGACAAATACAAAATGCATGGTATCTGAGAGAGTTCACAAATTAATATCTAAACATTACTGCTGAGTCAGCTGGATGACATCACTATTTGTCACCTGCCTTCAGTTCCCAGGCTAACAGATACCGACAGAATTTAAAATTTCTCTGTGAAAAATACTTATCTCTTAGAAGTTTGTCTAGAACTGGAAGTTGTAAAACAATTAACACTTTTACATTTGAAACCTAGCAATTATTTCTTTTCAGGATAATAGAAATAAACTTTTAGCTCTAGACATCCTGTCTCCTTGCTGCACTGAAATGAAATCTTAAAACAAGTAACTTATTTTCTTAGAGTTTGCAAGTTAATTCTGTATGTTCCAGCTTCTACAATGAAAACACACATTTGCACAGGCACATAGTCTATATTTATTTATGTCCTTTTCCAATAGGGTACACTGTGGTTACATTCTTGAAGCTCAGTACAAAACATACAATTCAACACACACTTCTGCACCAGTAGTTTAATAAACACATAACATATAGTTCTCTTTCATTTGTAAGACAAGTGTATAGATCGTTTTAATATTCACAAATGACATATGATTATTTACAAAATTCCAAATAGCTAAGCTAGCAGTGTCACATTTCTATATAAATCATATTAATATTTTCAAGTGACATATAATTATTTACAAAATTCCAGCTAGCTGGGCTGGCAGCATTTCGGTTTGTCACACTTCTCCCCCCATGAGAACTCAAGCTAGTTTTTCAAGTGAACCTTGAGAAATGTTGCTTGAGAGGGTTGAGTCTATCTGGGAATACGTTATCCCATTCCTTGTCTTGAGATTCCAGGTACCTTGGCATTGCTGACCCCAGTACCATGCTGCACTATCCCATCATATGCCTGCAACCCTAGGTTCCACTATAGTAATTTGGGATTTTCCTGGCTTGCTCCCTGTAGCCATAGATCCCACTCAGACTCCTCCTACATCCTATTGCCAATACTTAGCACAAGGGCCTCCCTGTCATGGTAAGGTTTCATCATGTTAACATGGCACAGTTTGTGCCCCTGGCTCCTGCTTAGCAGTTCTATCATGTGGTTAATATCACTGACCCTCCTTACCACTTTGTAGGGTCTCCTCCCAAGCTGCCTGCAGCTTGTTGTGTCTGACATGAATGAGAAGCATTACCTGCTGTCCTACAGCATACTTTCTAGCTCAAGCATTCCTGTCATACCAGACCTTTTACTGCTGTTGGGCTTCCAGGTTCTCCTGGGCCAAGCCCGTGGGTTCCCTAAGGCTTGCCCTGAGGTTTAGGACATATGCCACAACATTCTTCTTGTGGGATTCAGACTCACCCTCCCACTCATCTCAAATCAAATCTAGAGGTCCCCTCATCCTATGTCCATACAGGGTGGAAAACCTGTGTATTCCTGGGGAACCTCTCTGTAAGAAAACAACAGATGGGGCAAATATTTGTCCCACTCCCTCTTAAACTGGTCTGCAAATGCCTGCAGCATTGTCTTGAGTGTAGAGTTTAACCTTTCAATAAGACCATTAGTCTGGGGGACGGTAGGGGGTGGTTATTAGGTGCTTCACCCCACAGTATTTCTACAGACAAGCCAGCAGGTCTGACATGAAACTGGCACCTCTGTTAGCCAGTATTTCTTTTGAGAAAACTACCCTGCTGAATATCTCTAACAAAGCATTTGCCACCTTTTCTGGCTCAATGGAGGACAGAGCCACTACTTCAGGGTATCTGCTAGCATAATCTGCTACCACTAGGATATACTTTTTCCCTGTGGAACTTGGGGTATGCAGAAGCTCCACAATATCCATATCTACCCTTTGAAATGGCTCCTCAATCACAGGCAAAGGCATCACAGGAGTTTTCACCTTGTCTCCTGCCTTGACTACCTTTTGGCATTGCTCACAGATCCTGCAGTACCCTGTTACATCTCTGGAAATCCCAGGCCAATAAAAGATCTGCATAATACATATCTTTGTATGTTTTATGCCCGTATGACCTGCAAAGGGAATATCATGGGCTATGGCTAGAAGTGCCAGATAGTAGGCTGTGGGCACTACCAATTGCTATATTTTTTTCACCCTCTAGCCCTTACTCAGGGGTCCACTCTCTATACAGTAACCATTTTTTCCAGTGTACAGATTCCCCTTTCCTTTGAGAATCAAGTGCTTCACTAGCTACCTCCCTCAGGACTTGTAATGTAGGGTCTGAGAGCTGAGGCTGTCTCAACTCTCTCTTAGTATCCCTTCCCAACTCCCCTTCCACAGGAAGTATGTTATTCTCTGACAGTGGTGCCTCACTGTCAGCCTGGTACTACTACTCACCTCTGTCCTTGCAGTCACTCTATCCAAGGAACATCAGTACCCACAAGCAGCTGTGTCTCACATTCAGTATCACTACTACAGGGTAGCTCCCTCCTTGAAGTAACCACCTCACCAGTCTTGGCTGCAAGTGTGCAGTCTGTCTGGGTCTCCCCCAGGCTATCAGACCCACATGCTTGTCTCCAGGCCTGACTGCATGTAACTGCATGCACACATGGTACTACATTATTAAAATCATTCCCTATCAGGACATTTGCAGGGATATCCCCAAACACACCTACTTGCTGGCTTCCTTTTCCACCCTCCCAGTTAAGGTGAACCCTTGTCAAACATATTTGTAATGAGGTGCTTCCTAAAGCTCTGACTGTATTAGACTGCCCAAGCAAGTAGTGCTCCTCTGTAACCATTGCAGGCTTCACAATGGTTAGGTCAGAGGCTGTGTCTCTCTTAGCAGTGGCCTCTTTCCCAGTCACTAAGATAGGATATAACATCTTGTGGTAGTTTGGTACCTTTGTTGTCTCAAGACAACAACCTAGTGTTGGCATTTTGTCATTCCCACTTACTGGCGCTCCCACCTTTTGTTCCCCACCTTGCCTCTGTGGACATCTACATGCCACATGGCCAAACTGGTTGCATTTAAAACATTTCACCCTAGGTCCTGGATGTGTACCTGTACTAGTGACTTCCATACTATTGACAGACTCTGTTGGGGCCGTCTGGGCTGTCCACCATGTGTTCCCTTAGACCCATAAGCAGCACTGGGTGCCCCTTTCCTGTGCAGTGATGCCCTGCTTGCTAGATATAGGTCTCCTGTCTTCCCCAAATCATCTGCAGTAGTGCTTTGTCTATCAGCTAATCAGATTTTCATGTCCTCAGGCAAAGTGCTGAAGGCTTATTCCTTCACCCAAAGGTCTCCCAGCCCTTCAAAAGTGGTGACCTGACATCCACTCACCCACCTATGAAAATAAGTGCTTAGTTCAGCAACATATTCACACACACTTTCATCTGCCTTACGTCTATGCTCACAAAACATTTTTCTATAAGCTTCAGGTGTTAATTTAAAACATTCTAGCAAACAGTTCTTTACAACATTATAGTGTAAACAATCAGTATCAGGCTATTTGAAAAGAACAGTCACAGCTTTACCATGGAGTAAAGGGGTTAGAAACTGTACCCAGAGCCCTTGGTCAACATTATAATGTTTACATACCCTCTCAAACATATGAATGAAACTATCAAATTTATCCCTCTCTGTAAATTATGGAAGACATTTACTGATCTTTGTTGCCTCTGGGGTTTGGTTACTCCCTTTCCCATTGCTTCCATGACTCTGGCGAAGAGTCATCATCTCCTTTTCATGTTGCGTCTACCTCTGTTTCTCCTCAGCTTCTAGGTGTCTCAGTCTCTCTGCTGGTTCTCTTTCTAAATGCTTGGCCTCCAACTCAAGTCTCTTTAACTCTAGATGGATTTTTAACTCCTCTGTGGAAAGGTTGAGCTGTCCATTTTCTGAGAGTTGTACATCTCCAGGCCAGTCTGATTGACCTCCTGATTGCTATTCGCTGATGCAGCTGTGATGAGAGCTGCAATCATATCTGCTTTAGTCAGGTTGGCATACAACATTCCTTTAGCCTGGCACATCTCAGCCAAGTGGCTCTGTGCCAGTTTGACATACTCCTCTGCTAACATGCTTGCCTGCCCTTCCTGACTAACTAAGCTAACAAAAAAAATAAAACAATTGTGATATAAACTCTGAATGTTCACTGCATGGCTGATTGAGACTATAAACACCTTCTGTGACCACTGTACACAGGCTAGAGGAATTCAATATCCACACCACTACAAGACAATTAATATGTCATGTGGTTATCTCACCACAGTCAACCAATTAATATGTGATGTGGGTATCCCACCACTGCCAAACAATTAATATGTAACACCCCTGCACTGGCCAAGTAATCAAGGAGCCTCAATCTTCACCACTAGCACCAGTGAGGGATGCCCACATTGGGAGGATAACAAGTACACACACAGTAAAGTATAATGTCTCTTAATAGTACACAGAGATCATAGTCAGCCTGGGGCTGTTTTGCCCTCTTTCTCCACATCCCCAATAAGACTCCCCACTCGCACAGCTATAGAGTTAAGATCTCAGCTGAATGGTCAAGCCGAAGCCTCCAGCACCCTCTCTGTCCAACCAGTGCTTCGTGTCCCTGCCCAAGTAGGTGACAGACACACTTTGAGATTTGATTTATATACAGACACACACGCAATCCTGGGAAAGGCTGGCACAGGTTTATTAGCCATGCCCCTTCTGCTCAGACTAAAAAGATGTTATCACTGCCACCAACCAGCTCTTTATGAGCTACTATAAGGCCCTTCCCAAAGGGTGTCCAATCTTATTGTGCAATGTTACTATTATCCAAATGGCAAGTGTGACTAAGAGTCGCAAGACTATTTAAGAGTGGCCTGTACAATGTCATCAAATACATATGCAGGTACACTAAGAGCTTAAACAATTAAATAGTTTAAATATATTTTATAATAAATAATAAAAGAACAAGACAATACTCAATAATTCAACACAGTGACTACAGAGTTCAGAATCACAGGAAATATTTTAAAAGAACATTGCAGGACAGTCTCAAATAAATACAGAAAACATCTAAACTAATCGTTACTATATTCCTAACTATCTCTAAAAGACACTATGCTCTAAATACCTTTCTTACAGAACAAGACAAATGCACATGAGAGGTTCTGAGTGGGATGTTTCTAGGTGCAAAGACAAATAGAAAATGCACAGTCTTTGATAGCGTTCCCAAATTAACATCAAAATATTACTGCTGGGTTAGCTGGATGACATCACTATTTGTCACCTGCCTTCAGTTCTCAGTCTAACAGATATGAACAGAATTTAACATTTCTCTGTGAAAAATGCTTATCTCTCAGAAGTTTGTCTAGAACTGGAAGTTGTAAAACAATTGACACTTTTACATTTGAAACCTAGTAATTATTTATGTTTCAAGATAATAGAAAGAAACATTTAGCTCTAGACATATTGACTCTTTCCTGCACTAAAACACACTCGTACAACAAATCACTTATTTTTTCAGAGTTTGCAAGTTAATTTTGCATGTTCCAGCTTCTACTTTAATAACACACATTTGCACAGGCACATAGTCCATATACATTTCTGTTCTTTTCCAGTAGTGTACACTGTGGTTACATTCTTGAAGCTCAGTAAATGACATAAAGTTCAACACACACTTCTGCACCAGTAGTTTAATATACACATAACATATAGTTCTCTTACAAACTTTAAGACAAGTCTATGGATCATATTAATATTCACAAATGACATATGATTATTTACAAAATTCCAGATAGCTAGGTTGGCTGTGTCACATTCCTATATAAATCATATTAATATTTTCAGTTGGCATGTAGTTATTTACAAAAGTCCAGCTAGCTGGGCTGAGAGCATTTTGGTTTGTCACGCCCATATTCCTCAGAATGGGAAGTCATGGTTAACAAACCATGTTGTTTTATCAAGGATGGTCTGCACCTGTCCCCTCTAGGCTTTTTAATACTCACTAAAACTTTACCCTCCCCCATGTGGCCTTCTTTAGGCAATGCCAAATTGACAAACCTACTAACAGAGCAAAATCATCTCAACTGAACCTCAAGGTGTTACTGCTCAATGCCAGGAGCCTAAGCAAAAAGCTAATGTCCCTTCAAGCCCCTCTCACCCTGTCAAATATCAACATATGTGCAGTTACCGAGATGTTGGTTAAAGCTGCAGAGTGTACACCAGCAGTGCAAGGTTTTAGTGTATTTCACACATTTTGACCAGTAGCTGCACAGACAAGGACTGAAGATGGAGGTGTTTCAACATACATCAATAACAGCCACACATTTACATTGGTTAAACAGGATGATGTACTGGAGTTTCTCCATGTGCAAGTTAACAGAGGTAAAATCCAGTACCATAGCCTAGCAAGCTATAGGTTACCCTCTAAGCCCCATGAAACTCATAGCATATACTTAAACCAATTGGAAGTACTCACCATCCAACCCACCAACTGACTTATAGGGGACTTTAATTATGCTTTTATAGACTGGGAATCCTACAGGACCCCAAATCTGCAACCACTAGAGGTTCCAACATACTGGACCTCTTAATCACAAATAGGAAAACGCTGTTACATCTTCCCTGGTAAAGTCTGGCCATAAAGCTATCTCCTTTGAAATCAAAATCAACTCAGTAAACCAAGTAAACCCAATAGATAAACCGCACTCCCTGGAAGCACTCCTCACCCTGGAGAACACAGACATATGTGAAGTCACGGAAACATGGTTCGAAACCATGGAAAGCACTCTGGCTATCAAAGGGGAGAATGCCTTTCATACATTTTGATCCCCCTCTGCTCAGGATGAAACAATAGGAAGAGGTTTCTCAGTGTTTATAAAGGGCAAGTACACTGCTAGACTGTTCCAACAACATGACTTACTTGAGTTGCTCCATGCCCAATTAACTGTAGCTGTGACCCCCTATATTATCCTTGCTAGCTACAGATCTCCTAACCATACCTCTGAACTGTACAGATTTTTACAGAATGTCCACATTTTTGCCTCAGATTTTTGGTCTTTTTCTCATACAATTTGTGATTTTCTGGCAAATCATTGGGATGATCTGAGGAATGAAGTCACTAAATAATATATGTTTGTGTTTCAGAATTCATCCATCTATCAATCCTCAACTCCTTTTTCCCATTTTTGCACATGGGACTGGGGTGTCACTTCAGCAGTGAGAATCATCTTGAGCCAAGGTTTACACCTCTGGGTGGCTAGCCCTGCCATGGTAGTTCATTCGTACCACTCACTCATATGCACACTCTCACCTATGGCCAGTTTAGAATGTGTATATCCTTTAGAAAAAATGCATGCTAACATAAATCCTGTTATTCTGGCAACTTTCTAAGTTTATACGGGCAACATTTAAAATCTGACCCTATTTTTGGGCCTGTGTCCCCTGATTCTGTTAGGATTTGTCCAGATTTTTTGTCCTAAGAGGTTGAGAGGTATGCCCCTAACATGATTCTGGAAAACTACACCTCCCACCTAAACCTACTGGAATGTCTTAACATTCAGCCTAACACCATACTTATGGGTGACTTCAACTACCCCTCCCTATACTGGGAAACTTAAATGACCCATAACTTACTTGCTCAGAGGTTTTTTGGACTTTTTTAATCCAGACTCCATGGAGCACCTAGTTAGCTCCTCAGTTAAAAGTACAAATATCCTAGACCTAGTACTTACAAACATGGAAGGATGCTGCTCTCTCCCATGCATTAATTACTCCCTGTTAAGATCTGATCACAACATCATCTGCTTTAGTACTAAAACTAACTTAAAACAACACTCAAACTCAAAACCTGTTAAGAACTTTGCTATGATGAATTATCTCAAACTAAGTGACAGCATATTTAACTTCCAAGCCTCTCTGATCCAGGAAGATACTGAAGCTGACTCTGAGCTGTATGGAAAAGCACTGCAACCTCACTTATAGCTGCACAGATGAAGCAGTACCTGTCTGAGTAAAACTTAGGATTACTGGCAAAACCCTTAGCATAAATAGGCTATTCAACAAAAGAAAAACTATCATCTCCAAAGCCAAAAATACACAGAAACAAACAGTGCAAAAAGACATTCACCAGTCTAAACAAACAAATTAGAGATCTGGTCAAATCTACCAAAGCAAACTATGAGGCAAAGACAGACTCCAAGGTGAAAGATAACCATAAGGCTGTTTTAATTATGTTCATAACCACAGGGGAAACACTCAGCAAGGTGCTGAGTTAATCCTGAACAGCAACACTTACACCCAGACTGAAACTATAGCAAACCTGCTGACCGACAAGTTCAGTTTAAACTTTTACCCCAATCACCTCCTACCACACCCAAAGAAATACCTGCGACCATTCCCCTACCAGACAGTTTGAGGGAACAAGTCCTTACTGCACTCACTAAAGCCAAAAACACAGCCTCCACGAGTCCTGGCAGAATTCCAGGTTGCTTCTTAAATAGCTTAAAACAGAATTCATTAGGCCACTAAAAACCTTTTTTAACCACAGCCACCAGATGAGCTTTGTCCCAGAGGAATGGAGGTGTACAACAATCATCCCTCTGCACAAGGGAGCCTGCCAGCTGTCGCAGGGAACTGGAGAGAATTATGATGGACCTGATTAATAGCGACACAGGAAATCTCCAAACACTGGAACAAACTCAATTTGGCTTTGTCAAAGGGATGTCTTGTCTGCTTGATCTAATGGACTTCTTTTAGAAAGTCACCAGAACCATGGATGAGGTAAAATGGTACACACCACTTATCCAGACCTGACCATAGCTTTCAACACAATCCTTTACTCGGGGATCATAGATAAGCTTACTGAATTAGGTATAAACCCCTACATCATCAGATGGATAACTGGCTCACTGACAGAATACATGTTGTCTGGATAGGTGATACCACTTCAGATAAGAAATCTGTTACTAGTGGTATTCTACAGGGCACAGTGTTGGGACCCCTACTGTTTGGTATATACTTCTCTGAAGCAAAGTTCAATGTTGGAGGCCTCTGACTCACCATGTTCGCTGATGACTGTAAGCTGGGAGCAATCATTGAATCCCCAAATTATGTTGACATACTGCAAACAGGCCTAAAACCACAAACTGCTGCTGCCAAAACCATGGTCTAAGATTACTTGCTAATAATGTGTAATCATAACCTTCAGTAAATCAGATATGCCTGCAAATTATAATATTGATAGAGCACTCCCCTAAAAGTAGACCCTGTGGTGAGGGACTTAAGACCACAGATAAATATTAACCTAAACTTTGATCACCAGGTAGCTGTGGTGGGTTCCTATTATATAATCAAATATGCAATCCTTAGAATGCATCTTGATCGAACTTAAAAGCATGAGACAGCAAAATAGTGAAACAGCATGTAAGCAATTGCTTTCCCTGGGAAAGAAATCGCTTGGCCGCCTCTGTTACTTTGGCGTTTTCCTCACTGTAGTCCGATCTTGGAGCTGGTATAGTTAAGTAGGGCGGGTGTGGGGGATGAAGCCCCCTACTTTATGTAATGTTTTGAAGTTTTTATTTTTATTTATTTATTTTTTTTGTGGAACAGCGTTTGTTTTCCCTGAGAAAAAAATTGGTGTTCCAAGTGCTTGGGATTGGAAGATTTTGCTTACATGGGGTCAATAAATCAGCATTCACTTTTTTAAGTGTTCGCTGATTTAATATAGACCCGCTGTGGTAGTGAGGAAATCCTTCTGTGTAACTCAACTTATAAGTAAAGGCATAGCATCAAGTTGAAAGGAAGTCATAGTGCCATTGTACTTGGCCCTCATCAGGCCTATAATTGAGTACAGTGCTCCCTTCTGCATCTACCAAACTAGGCACCAGTTGGAGTGGCCCCAAGGGCTTATCACTAAAAAAAAA
Organism: Protopterus annectens; assembly: GCF_019279795.1. Classification (NCBI taxonomy): domain Eukaryota; kingdom Metazoa; phylum Chordata; order Ceratodontiformes; family Protopteridae; genus Protopterus; species Protopterus annectens. Next base: position 1,483,408,562 of record NC_056737.1, read on the forward strand.
ACAAAGCGTAAAACACATGTCTTATGCAGACCGACTAAAGGCACTACCTCTTTACTCTGTCCCATATTTTTATTGATAGGTGACTTATTCCTGACCTACAAGGCATTCTCTGATCCAGCCCTGATGAAAATGCTACGTACTTGCAAGAAAAATTGTACAAGAGTTACGCATTCCAAGGACCTGAACCTTATTTGTGAGTCTAATAGAACTAACAGAGATTGCTGGAGAGACAGATTCATATCCAAAGGTAACTCATCTATGGAATATACTTCCCATCTTCATAAAACATAGCCTGTCCCACTCTCTCTTCAGAAAGAATTTGGATAAATGAATGGGAAACTATAAATTCATAGCCAGTTTACTGCCCATGTCAATTAAGGACAGAGATGGTCTGTAAAATTACTCAGGACTCCAACATCCAAATAGCCAATACACTGATACTACTCTATCCCTTATCTGGGCAATTAAGATATAATATTGTCATATCCTGGGTATTATTGGCTAGGCTTGTAAAGACTCTTGTGCCATTAGCCTAGTAATCACCTATGAACCTAAATGAACACCCCTGAATCATGGGCCTTTAATGTTTCTAAGTCACTTCTCTTTCTTGTCGCAGCCTTGTGCATGGGATTACACAAATCTTCATCGACATACATGCTTATGCATCTATTTCCCTGTGGTCACATTATAGTATTACAGACCTTTCTGCAGCCATGACTGGAATATTTAATAAGCTCATCTCTTCAAACTAATTTTATTGCTTTTCATTCTTAATGAGCATTCGGCCTCACTGAGCACACAAGCTAAACAGAGTTGGGCTGGTCACGATCACACCTGCAGTCTTTCTGAATCCCTCTCTATGTCTTATTTATCTTCCATCATGATAAAATTCTGTCTTCTGTTTGATTTTGCTTTCTGAGGTAATCAATAGCTGCTAGACTCATGGTGAAAGATCAGCAGGTGAAGTTTTGTTGACTGATTAACATTTTCTCTGTCATAGCCAAAATGGAAACAGTGATAAGCATTTAAGTGATGCAAAAATAAATTTATTGAGCATTAATAACAAACTGATTCACATAAATGAACGAATGCAAGGTTATGGTTTTTGTCTGGTATGAGATACCTGTTCAAGAAACAGGGCATCTTGGGAGATCGCATTGAACAATATAATACATCCTACTGGTATGTACCATTTAACCTGTCATTGGCAATTCTGTTTCTTTAAACAGTAAGATTTTAATGTGAAGTCCTCTTGAAAGGATTACATTCTGATAGTGAAGTTCTCTCTAAATAACTTTCCTTTACAGCAGCTCTGCACTTTTCTGTACTATGGACAGTACTTGTTCTCTTAAAAGTACTCAATGTTTGAATTAAGAAAAAATAATACTCTGAAAAATGTAATGAAACGACTTCACAGTAATTATCAGTTAATATTTTTTTTCTGAATTGCTTTTACTTTTGTTCAGTTGTGTGCAGGACACAGAAACCTGCCATATTTTGCCTAATGTTGCTTCCCTCGACCAAAGCAGTTGAGCATTTACCCAACGATTCATAAAGACACCTAGTACTCACATTAAGGACCGCAGGAAAAAAGCTCTGCTTCTGTGATGCACCACTAGCACATTCAGATACAAATTAGCAGTAGTGAGTAAAAACTTCAATTTTGGCTGATTTGCATGTCTCTGACTCTCTAAATAATGAATAAAGTCCACACAAACTGTAAAAACACAACAAAGAGTGCAAAGAATGAAATCCACACCGTGATATTTATTTAGCGCTTTCGTCATAAAAGTAAGGACTTCTTCAGAATACAAAATACAAACCAAAATATATCTTATATACTACCATAATTAATAAGGTGATAATTACCACCCCTTGAAAAAAACATTTCTTAAAGCAATACAAAGCCTCATCTACAGTATGTTGAACAATACACTTGAATACATAAAAACCCGTCCCCATATTTATTACATGTTTGAAAACTATAAAATCTATTAGATAAAAACTGAATAAAAAATACATTAAGAATGCCACAATGCAAAGTTAGCTTTGAGCCTAAGAACTGGGCTAATGGAAAAGTTCTCATTTAACCCAGGATGTGTCATGGCATTGATCCGAAGCTTCCATTTGAGTTCTTTAGCCTCTAAATAATCTTCCATTGGACCCCCTCTCTGCCACAGTTCCACATGATCTATTATTATAAACTTAAAAAAATGATCAGTGTCTCTGAATCTCTGTTAACTACAGTAAACACAGATCAACACTTTGCTGTGGAAATTAACAGTAGCTACCACATTGTGTTTATTTATTTATTTTTATTTATTTACATTTGTTGACCGGGAGTGTCTGACTGGATGTAGGTCCATTTTTAGCAGAGGCCCGGGGAGAAAAGCTCCACAATTAAAATAAACAGACAGTAGTTACATTGGATTACATAGCGATTAACAATATAACATAGCAATTACTTACAACATATTTACAGATGAAGAACATAGTACATCAGTAGACAACTAGAATCTTTATCTGTGAAGTACATAACAGACATTAACAAATGTTACAATAAGAAGTTCCTGCTGTATAACCAGTACTAGGCTTATGAGCATCTGAGCTTGCTATAATCAAGGTCGTTAGTGGGGTGGAAAGAAAGGTAGTGGTTGGATGGGGTGGGTGATTTTAGAGTGGGAGCTGCAAGAGCATAGCCAGCATGTTTTTAGGTGCGCTTTTAGTAAAGTTTTGAAGTGGGTGCATGATGGTACGGAGGTAATTGTGGGTGGGAGGGAGTTCCATAATTTGGCTATGGTGCAAGAGAATAGTGCTTCATCAGCAGAGTTATTGGCTTTAGTGATCTATGTGTTAGCATAGGCACCCCTCCAGACTCCCTCCTACACACAATCACACAGAAAAACACACACCAACAATGAAATACCCCATACTGCCTCTGTGTTGTCTGACCATTAACTACGTCTATTTTTTCCCACCCCCGTAATTCACAGATGATTTCAGATAGTCATCAATGCTAGAAATTAAAGTTTCACACTTTTATTCCTTCAGTACATCCATGCTAGTGAGACAGTTGCTATACTAGTGACTTTCTACATTTGTAGGTGGAATAATCCAAATATGTCCCTGTTTTTGCCCCAGAATATATTATAGCACTCTCTTGTTCTTGTGCTATGAGGTTGAGAGGTATGCTTAATGTTCCCTGCCCCTCTCCTTACATTACTAAACTGTTGCAGGTGCTGAATAACACCTCAGATCTCCAACCGCACACAGACCTACTAAAACAGCACTGGCAAAAAATACAAATAAATACACAAAATCATACTCGGAGGCTCTAAATAAAAACCTGCAAAAGCATCAGAGACCTCCAAAGCAGACACCCAAATAATCTGCACTTCCCATCACAAACCAGTCAACACATAAAACACAAAATCAGTATGCTGCACAATCATAGCCCTTAAGGCAAAATAATATACCTAACACACTAGTAATAGGTAACTCTATAGTCAGGCACACTGATGCCCCACTCACTAGGCTGGACAAGCAGAAGGTTACTGTTAGCTGCCTGTCGGGAGCCAGAATCCCCCACATAACACAAGCACTTAGGTCACTCCAGAACAAGTACAAATATGACTCTGTTATTGTTCATGTTGGTGTGAATGACCTGAGACGTACCTCCCTGGACTACATGAAAAGAGGCATTGAAGAGCTCTCTGATCATGCAGCCCAGGCTGGTATGACCCTGACCCTGAGTAGCATCCTGCTCTCTCCAAGAATGATACCTCAGTATAAAGAAAAAAATGATCACTTTCAACAATTGGCTAAGCTTCTGGTGTCATTCAAAGGGGATCCAGTGTCTGTCAGCCTGGGACGACATGCTAGACAAGCCGCGTTGCTTCGCAAGAGATGGCTTGCACCTGTCACCCCTAACCTTTTGAATACTGGCCAAGGCTCTTGCTGCCCTCATAGTGCCTTTTTTAGGCAAGGCTCAAAAGTCATACCCACTTCCATAAATAGCAAAATTAACAAAAAAACTGAGGGTTATGCTACTCAACGCCAGGAGTTTAAATCTCAAAATGCACGTGCTCGAAGCACTCCCCAGTATGGAGAAATTGACATCTGTGCAGTAACTGAAACCTGGTTCAAGACTCCAGAGAGCACCCCAGCACTACTGGGCTACAAATCATGCCACACGTTTCGGTCACAGAACACGGACCAAAACACAAAATGAGGGGGTGTATCCATATTCCTCAAGGATACCTACACCTCCAGGTTAGTGGTGCAGCATGATACCTCTGAGATCATCCATGTGCAACTAACATCAGGAAAATCTGCAATGCAGATTATGGCCTGCTACAGATCACCCTCCATGATCCAGGACCACCACTCCACCTTTCTGGAGACACTGGAAAACATGAAGGTCCTACAGAACACCCTGGTATTGGGTGATTTCAGTTACCCTATCATTCACTGGCAAAACTACTCGAGTACAAATTCCCAGGCCCAGTGCTTCCTGGAATTCATCAACTCAAATTCCCTGGATCAGCTGGTAAACTCCCCTACCAGAGGAGAAAACATATTGGACCTGGTCATCACCAACATGGGCGACAGGTGTTCCACACCGAAGGTCATCCTGTCACTGGTTAGATCAGACCATAAACTAATCACTCTGGATGTCCACACCCCACCACCACCCCCAGCTAAGGAAACCACAGTAAAAAACTTTTCTAAAGCAAACTTCACCTTACTTAAGACAGAGGTGGTAAGTTTCACAGCCCCCACGCTAAAGGATAACGCTGCCAAAGATGCCAAAACCTTTACAAATGCACTCTATGTGCACCTACAAGGATACATAAATCATGCCATCCCTAGCAAAACCAAGACTCACTCCTCTAAGAGAAGGAAACCAGTTTGATGGAGCCCTGCAATAAACAGGCGATAAACAGTCATTACATTTGGGTAATCTGCTGGCAGGTTGCCCTCAGTCGGCCTGATTAACAAAGTCTTGGGTCCTGTATCAGTTGCTGTCCCTTCTTCCATGACATCAGGTTGTCAGGGGTATAAAACATGCAGCCAATGCCATTACATCATTTTTTCTTGCCCCAGATGTCAGGTGCCCCCCAAATGGGGAGCAAATAAAAATAAAAGCACAAAAAAGATATATACCTCCAATCCCAAAAGCAAATACACCAGAAGGGCTTTTAAAACATAGTGAAAGAAAGTAGATGTATAGCCAGAGAAAAATAGGGGGCTGGAGGGAGGGTAACCAGGACTGCAACAGTGAATACACTTGAACATCTACATTTATGGTAAGTGTACACAACTGTACTATGTTCTTCGTGTTTCACTGTTGCAGTCATTACATTTGGGTAGATTCCCAAAGCTATGGTTGGGTGGAGGGAATTATACAGCATTAGGACCAGCTATAAGGCCCTGCAGGACAGCAGTGGCAAAGACAGCTCTGGATTTAGAGAAAAGTGGTAAATGGTAATGTTTGGTGAACGTATGAACTGAGCTCCAGGTAGCAGCATCTAGAATGTCCCTAGTAGGAACACCTCTGAGAAAGGCTGTTGAAGTAGATGCAGCCCTGATGGAATGTCCCATGGCGTATAGTTTTTCCATGGTGCATATAGCAGAAACAAATACAATGGCTTATCCATTTGGAAATGGTTTGTTTTGAAATAGCCTTTCCCTCTGCCCCTGCAGCAAATGCCACCAGCAGTTGTTCAGATTTTCTTTGAGATTTTTTTTTTCTGTTTAAGTAAAATCTAGGTTGTCTGTGTACATCCAATGAATGCAGAATCCGCTCCCCCTTGTTCTGTGGATTGGGAAAGAAAGTTGGCAAATGAATTGCCTGATTAAGAGCCACACTGGATACCACCTTAGGCATGAAGGATGGACTGGTCCTGAGAGATACCCTGTCCGCATGAAAAATAATGAAAGGCTCCACTGCCATAAGAGCCTGTAATTCGAAAATCCTTCTAGCTGAAGTGACTGCTAAAAGGAAAGCTGTTTTCCAGAAGAGAAATTTTAAATCTGCAGAAGCAGTTGGCTCAAAAGGAGGGAGAGTGAGCTTCTCCAATACAAAATTGAGGTCCCAGGCAGGGGTTGGAGCTCTCCTGAGTGGTCTTAAGTTTTTGGTCCCTCTGAGATACTGCTTTAGCAGGGGATGAGAGAAGAGGGGAGGTTCTATGTTGTAATGAGCTGAAATGGCTGAGGCATGGATTTTAATGGAAGAAAAGGACAGGCCCTTGTGAAGCATCTCAGTTAAGTATTGCAAAATCTGAGGAATGTTGGGCACTGCTGTGCTTATCCCTTGAGATTGATTCCAGGCACAGAATCTTTTCCATTTGTCAGCATAAGATTTTCTAGTACTAGGTCTTCTCGCCTCCAAAATGACATCCATCACAGGTTTGCTGAGGGATGCTAAGGGTGAATTTAGGTGATTAGCCATGCTGCAAGATTCAATGCTTGGAGCTGAGTGAGCAGAATTTGTTTGTTCTGCTGAGACAGTAAGTAAGGTGTCTGAGGCAGGTGCCACGGTGGAAGGTGTGACACATTGCGCAGTAGTGGGTACCAGTGTTGGTGAGGCCAGTCTGGAGCAATCAAAATAATTTTTGGTTTGTCCTGTTTGACTTTTAGTAGAACTTTGGAGAGCAGAGGCAGAGGGGGAAAGACATAGACTGATAGTTTTTTCCAGCTGAAGGATAGAGCATCCACTTTCCAGGCTGTTTTGTGATGAGTTCTTGTGTAAAATTTGTCCAACTGATAGTTCTGGGGTGAGGCAAAAAGATCTATGTCTGGGCTCCCCCATTTGTGTGTCAATGTGTTGAAAATCTGTGTTTCCAGTTTCCATTCGTGTGGGTCCATGAGATTTCTGCTTAGTTCGTCTGCCAGAGTATTCAGCTTTCCTGGCAGGAATTGAGCTTGTAGTTGAATTTGATAGGTCAAGGCCATGTTCCACAATGCCATAGCTAGTCTGTAAAGGGGGTAGGAATGTGTATCCCCCTGCTTGTTTATGTACCACATAACCATGGTGTTGTCTGTCTTTATCATTAATTGTCCTGGATGAATGTAGTCCTTGAAGGCTGTCAGTGCATTCTGTACAGACAGCATTTCTTTTTGATTGATATGAAGGTGCATTTTATTTGGGCTCCATTTGCCCTAAATGCACTTCCCTGCCAGATGTGCCCCCCAAGCACAGTCTGATGCATCTGTAGTTAGGGTTTTGGTGGCAGGGGGGGTGTGAATGGCAGTCCCTTGTTTTGGTGGCAGGCCTCTGCCCACCATAGGAACTCTAGTTGCAGGCAAGGTATGATAGGAATTATTGTTTCCAGGCTGTGACAATGCTGACTCCATAGACTTTTTAAGTACCACTGAAGTTTCCTCATATGCAGTCTTGCATATGGAATTAAAAGAATGCAGGAGGCCATGAACCCCAAGGCTTGCAGTATTTGCCTTGCAGAAAGCAAGGTTTTTGTGGCCAGTTGAAGTAAGTCACCAAATGAATTTGCTTCTCTGGCATAAGGAAAGCCATCTAGGCAGTTGTATTCAAGCTTGCACCCAGGAATGTAATTTTTTGAAAGGGTACCAGTTGTGATTTTTTTCATTTATAGTGTACCCTAGACAAGTTAGAACCCATTTTACAAACGCCAGATGTTTTAGAAGAATGTCCTTGTTTTCTGCCTGAATTAGACAATTGTCCAGGTATGGATATATTTGGACATTTCTTTGCCTGTAAAATGCAATTACTGGAGCCAGGCACTTTGTAAAGACCCTGGGCACAGTCGATAAGCCAGAGGGCAGTGCAGAGAATTGGTAATGCAAGTAGCCCGCTTTGAAGCAGAGGTATCTTCTGCAAAATTCCCTGATTGGGATATGTAGGTAAGCCTCCTTTAAATCTAGAGTTGCCAACCAGGCATCTTTGCCTAGCATTGGAAGTAACCGGTGAAGTGTCAGCATCTTGAATTTTGGGATGTCCAGAAAGGTGTTTAGAGTAGATAAGTCCAGAATTGATTTGTCTTTTCTGGGTACCAAGAAAAGTCTTGAATAGAAACCTTGCCCCTTTTCCTCCTCTGGTACTAGTTAAATAGCCCCCATGTTCATGAGGGAAAGTACTTGTTTCTGTGCCTCTGACCACTGATTTGGGGGCAGGTCTGGCCATCCGTTTGGAATTGGCAACATGTGGGAATGAAATCTGTATCCCTGGGATACTATATTTAAAACCCATTTGTCCTGGGTTATAAGTTGCCAGTTTTTTGCATGTAGAGCCAGCCCCCCCCCCCCCACCATGGGGCAGCTGAAAGATAAGCGCTTGGTAAGTGTAAAGGGAAGTCATTGAGACTGCTTACCATAGGGAGGTGTCTTGTTGTTTCCAGATTTGGAAGAGGATGCACACCATAGTTTTGTTCTGAAAGTCCCTTGGGACTGAAACCTGGTGCCTTTGGAATGCCTGGGTTTGACTTGAGTGGCTCTCAAAGGAACTGGAAAGGACCAGTTCTTAGTAGGCCAGTGTCTACTAAATTTTGGAGGTTGTACTTGTAAGAAATCTTTCACAGTTTGCATAGATTTAGATTTATCTTCCATCTTTTTTAGAACTTCTTCAGCCTTATTACCAAAGAGATGGTCCTGTTGTAAAGGAGCATCTAACAATTTTGCTTTAACATGAATAGGCAGATTTTGCTCTTTGAGCCAAGCATGCCTTCTTAGCACAGACCCAGTTACAGCAGCCCTGCAAGAGGCCTCCAAAGAATCAAAACTACATTGCAAAGTATGTTTTTCAACTTGTTCAGCTGAATGTAACAAATCCTGTAAATCTTTATTTTCCACGCAGTGAGAAATCAACATCATTTTCTGTTTAAGCAGTCTCATGATATGCTGCTGATATTTTAGCATATGAAATTGACAGCTTAGCATATGGAATCTCTATCAGAAGGGGTAGGATTTTTAGCAGTAGAAGCCTTAATGCCCTTGGGACCCTGAGAAATGGTTTCAGGATCTGCAACAGGATTTTTGAAAAGGAATTTGTGGGAGTCAGGAACCCTGTAGTATCTGTCTGACTTACAAGGAGCTGGAGGCAGAGAATCAGGAGCCATATTGGATTCTGAAAATAACATCATCAACAATGTCTAGAACAGTAGGTATAGCCAAAGGCATATGCTGAGGAAGACGAAGGAAATCCCTAAGTCTCTTTTTAGATTCAGAAAAATCCTGACTTTCCCAGTGGAAATGTTCCCTTAAGGTATGCAAAGTTTCCTCAAATGAAAAATCCTCAGGGGGAGAAGCAGAAGGAATGGAATCTTCTGCATCAGAATCCTCATAAGTAGGTATAGACAATTCCTGTTCATTAGAAGAGTCAGAAGAAATAGAATCCTGTTCAGAAGATTCATAATCAATGTCTTGCCTAGGCCTCTTAGAAGGGGGGGGGGGTTGGCTACCCCTGATCAGAGTAATTAAATCTTCAGCCATTTTGATCATTTGTTTTTTAGGCATAGGGGCCTGCACATGTCACTCAGGCATCAGTTTTTTAGGCATAGGTCGATATTTTGGCCTTAGTTTTGAAGATGGCATTGATCTAATATACAAATCTGTAGGCCTGAAAACACCCTCAGAAGCCGGTGCCTGCACAGCGACTCCGGACCCATCCAAGGTAGAGACATCCGCGGGTTCCATAATTGAAGCATCTCGCGGCATACCGGACTCCGAATGGGTCTCAGTAGAGGCCTGCGAATCAGAAGTAGCAGGTATCAGGGGCTGCGAAAGTGCCTCACTGAGTACTGACGAACTGGCGATTAGCTTAGGAGAAGTGTCGTCGGCAGTTTTGGACATCAGTGGCCTGTCTCTGTCTTTTTCTTTGTGTTTTTTAGGTATTCCGGTAGTCGGATTACTAACCGACGACATTTCTAGATAATTAAAGCGTGAGCCAAAATATTTAGAATCAAAAATATACCGACGTTTGATAGTGCGTTGATTAAATAAAGCACAAAACCGACAGCAAGGTACGTTGTGGTCAGGGCCTAGGCAAGGAATACAGTACAAATGAAAATCCTTATGAGGTATTTGCTTCCCACACGTAATGCAGTTATTAACTTTTACTGACATCGCTAAGGAGCAAGAAAAAGTTTCCCCAACAGGGTACTTAGCTTTTTAGTTGAAGACTTTGGATCTGAAACTCGAAAACGAAAATTTCAGGAGTCGGCCGACCAGCACTTGCGAACTGCTTTTGCTTCGGGCACCACGCGGTAAGAAAGACTGATGTAATGGCATCGGCTGCATGTTTTGTACCCCGATGACCTGACGTCATGGAAGAAGGGACAGCAACCGATGCAGGACCCAAGACTTTGTCAATCAGGCCGACTGAGGGCAACCTGCCAGCAGATTACACAAATGTAATGACTGCAACAGTGAAACACGAAGAACATCTATCCCCCAGCTCCAGGACTGGTTGTAGGCAGGAATATCCTTCCAAAATAACACCACACAGCGAAATGTTCCTTCTTTAGAAGGTAAGCTTACTGACTTTGATTTTAAGCTTTCACATTGTAAAAAGCTTCAACTAGAGAACGCCTACCTGAGGGAATGCACAAGATTAAAAGTGGTTCCCAAAGGTTTGAAGGTATGGCGCTTCCCCACAGGGCTACAACATGACCCAGCCCTATACAGTGACTTAATGAAACTGTTTGATAGATGTGGGTTAGAACTATTAGACCTTTTGATAAAGTATAACAACAATGACTTAGCTCTTTTGTTCGATGAACTTGCTACACTTGACAGAAGTATGCATGATGACAAAGAATATGACAGTATGAAATTTGAATACTATAGAATTTGTACAAGTATACCGATCAACACATTGCAAAATTAAAGGTTGGAAAATTGTCTAAATTGGATGGGGATGTCAGTGATTACACAAACAGTACTGCCTATCTAAAACCTCCTAGTTCATATAGGAAATCTAAGAGTCCACCAGAGGCAGGTAGAAACCCACCTCCTCTCCGTCTTGATTCAATGAACAACAATGAAGTGAGGTTCAAAAGGTCTGATGAAGTAGTTTTAAACTATGACAGTGAACACCCCAAACTAAGGAGGAGTGAGAGGATAAGAAACTAAGGCTATTAAAACAACAGGCAACAGCCTCTGGCGGGGTTTCAAGGAGCCAGACCAAAAAACAAGAACTGGAGGACTTAGATTTTCCTTCAGTTAATGATACCAGTACTGAACTTTCAGTTAATGGACTTCTATAATTGAATGATCATTCAGAGCAGTCTACTAATGTATGTACAGTTGTCTATAACAATCAGAAAGACTTTGCAGTGTATAATTATTCTGAACTAATTATTGATGAGGCCACGGCCGACCTCCTCTCAAAGGGAATGACTTTTGTACCTTGTAAAAAATTCAGTGTTGTAGACACATTAATAGATTTAAAAATGTATTTAAGGAAACTGAATTTGTGCCTAATACAGGACACCATTTTGCAGACTAACACTATCACCAGTAGCATTTTTAGAATTAGTTCCACCTTTAACCCCCCTCTACATCCTAAATTGGCAATATAAGAAATCATGTAAACTTGACCTATACAATTTAGATTCTATAAATAAGAACAAACACAGGCAAGCACATAATTTTGTCAACATGACTCAGAATGAATGCAACAGGTTGTTAACTCTACAAGAACATGATGTAAGAGTAATGAAACCTGACAAGGGGGGGGTAGCATGGTAATCATTGATGCTTCTATGTACACAGAAAAAATGTTATCTATTCTGGACACAGCGAATTACATAGAGGTATCCCTAAACGAATTGAACACTGCATATAAGAAAATTTATGGTCAATTAACTGATATATTCCTTGAGAGAAGGATATATCTTTCCCCTATACAATTACCTGAACATTATTAGCCCAAGGGTCAATGTGTTTTTTGGAATCCCTAAGACCCACAAAAGTCTTTTAAATCCACCTATGAGACCCTTAGTGGATGGTAGGGATTCCATCACCACAGCCTGTGCCAAACGTTTAGACCACGAGCTCAAGAAAATATTTCAAAAAGAATATAAGATATGCAAAGATTCCTGGACATTTTTAGAGCAGGCAGTAGAGTTGAGTACAATGAGAGCAACGTATTGGTCACAGTAGATGTCAAGGATTTGTATGCTGTCATTCCACACAGCATCGGCCTCAATTGGGTTAACTATTTATTATTAGAACAGAAAGTAAACCAGGAGAAGATTAATTTAATTTTAGAACTACTTGAACTAGTTTTAAAAAATAATTACTTCTCTTTCAAAGACAGATACTTTTTTACAGACAATTGGAGTGGCCATGGGATCAGTTTGTGGAGGAGCATTTCCGAATATGGTCATGGCACACTGGAAGAGGAACTTTGTTTTCAAATCCCGATTTTATTCTAGTGTCAAGTTGTATTTCAGGTTTCAGGATGACATAAGTTTAATTTGGAAGGGGCTCTCTTCCGAGCTTGATGAGTTTTTACAGTACCTCAATACTACAACCACATTTTTGTGGTTCACTTGGATAATTGACATTATCCATATGAACTACTTGGTCATACACTTGTTCAAAGATACACTTACTGGAAGGTATGCTACAAGGATTCACAGAAAAGAAACCAACTCTAATTCTTTCCTGCATTACATCAGTTCCCACCCCAACCACCAGAAGTCAGTGGTAAAAGGTCAACTTGTCCGATCCGCCCATATGATCTCTGGGGAAGAGGGTTTTACAGTTGAGTGTATCAACTTGAAATCTATGTTGAAAGGAGGGCCTATCCAGCAGAACTGGTCAATGAACTCATTGATGAGGTCACACAGAAAAGAAAGATAGGCAATTTCAAGCCTATAGTTGGTGTCCATACCCTTGACAACAGTCCACCTACTATAGGGATGAATAGACCGGAGGAGAATATAAGCCCCTTTCTTAGATCTTTAACAGTCACCTTTAATTCTGATTTTTACAACTTGAAGTTTATTTTTAGTAAAAACTGGGATATTTTAATGGAAGATAGAGACACCATAACTCATTTGGGAGATAAACCATTAATACCATACAGAAGAGGTCCGAATTTAAAGTAAAAGGGAGGAACAATTGCTCTTCCAAAGCAGTTGTTTATGTGGCAACATGTGACCAGTGCTCAGTGATTTACGTAGCTAAAATGGAGAGAAAATTCAAGGCAAGGATCTATGAACATGACTATGCCATCAAGAAAAATAACATGAACAATGCACTGGCTAGGCACATTCATGACAACAATAGCCACAACTTCAGTTTTTTGGCTATTAACCATGCTACTCCTGGTGACAAGTTACCCTGGGGGCTCCAATTGGAGTTAAAAGAGTTGAGATGGCAGATCCTTTTGCATGCAGATAAATGGCCTGGCATTAATGACAGGACATCAGTTACCCGTGTCTTAAAACAAAATTCCTTGGAAAGGAAGAAAACAGTACAAACTTAGGCATCCTGCACAAGCACCTTATGAGAAAAAGTTTAATGTTTTTACATAAATTGTAAAATATTTTTTAAAGTTTGACTATTATGATACTGACATCAACTTTTTAATAGTTCAGCTTGGTTTGCTAATTCAGTTTTTTACAAACATTCAACTTTTAGGATTATTTTTAGTGTACATACATATTTTTTAAAGTGAAATGTTGTTATAACAGTTAGCAAAGGGTTAACTACAGCTACTCATTTTACTCATGGTTCAGCTGGTTTTCTGTGTCCAATCATAATGTGTTAGAAGGTTTTAAAACATATTTAAGCCTTGGCTGTGCACATTGACTCTTGTCTGATGACGTTAACATTGTTTTAATGAAAGCGCTCACATCGATTTTACTGGATTTATACATCGATTTTTGTTGGATTTATTCAGCAATAAAGTTTGCTTTTATTCAACATTTTTGTGTTTGGTGTTCCTTGGGACACTTGCTGCCAGTTTTTTTCATTTGTTTGGTTTGTTTCTTGCCTTTGACATTTTCCCCTGTCCTAAGTATCTTACACATGTTGATATCTGGTGTACTAAAAATGGGCTTAAATCAAATGCAAAAAAGTGCAGTAGTGTGTCATTTGATAGACAACCCCTTTCTGTGGCATACAGTATATAAAATACCCCACTTCAAAATGAAAATGTTGTTAGGGAACTTGGGTCATGGGTTAACAGTTTCCTCTGTTTTGATCATCACATGATAGCAATAGTCAGAAAATCATTTTACTTTGTGCATCTAATCATCAGTGGAATCTTATGCAGATCTAGAGAGATCATAGCTTCCTTATATTCAGAATTGATTAGGCCAGCTATTGAGTACAATTTCTCCATTGAATATACCTTGCCAGACATGTCAAACAACTAGAAAGACAACAGAGTTTGCTAGTTAAGAAGATCATGGGTTTAATGACCCTGAGCTACCTAAAGAGATTTGAAACACTGTCACTATATTCATCATCTTACAGATTCCTGAGGGGGATCTATGCCTTGACTTCTGCACAGTTACAGTCTGTGTTGCCCTTGAACTTTTTTTTTTTTTTTTTTTTGCAAGTCTAGTTCCACAAATACCAGAACCATGCATTTATATTTTCATCAACATATAAACTGCAGTGGGGAAACAAGTTCATCACAGAATGCCTTTCCCACCTCTGGAATAGACAGCGCCTACTAACTAAACAGATAGATATACTATCTTCCTTCATATTGGACTGCGTGTGTAGCACTGTTTTCACTGAGAACATTTAGTTTGCTTCTGGCCTAGCAAAGAAAGGACAAAATGGATGGATGGATGGATGGATGGATGGATGGATGGATGGATGGATGGATGTACGGATGGACGGAAGGATGGATGGATGGATGGATGGATGGATGGATGGATGGATGGATGGATGGATGGATGGATGGATGGGCCTGTTAAACCAATAATGTGGGCACTGCCTCTCAAGCCTAAATCCTCCCATTGGTGACTAGTAATTATTTGTTTCTGCAGGTATATGCATGCCTCCATGGTCTATATGCAGCAAGTTGTTGCTCAGACTGAATTGATGCTCCTATTGAATTATTCCCTTATACATCTGTAGGGGCCGACAATGCAGCAAGTAATGCAGCAGCAAGTAATGCCACTTCCCTTTCCCAAGGGTGGCCAAGCTAGCATTGACCAATCACTCCTCTTCTTCCTTACTCAGATGCATCCAGTAACTGAGCCACAAACTGAATTCAGGTGATCTGGATCTTAGCTAGCTCCTTATCCCTCTACACCACAAGGAAGGGGTTCATATCTAGCTGATTTGATGATTGCTTACAAAATTCATGATTCTTCTTGCATTTTTGTGTTCCTTTGTTTGTTATAGAGCATTGACTTTATTGTTATACAATGCATAAACGTGAATATCAAAGGGTAGATTATTATTATTATTATTATTATTATTATTATTATTATTAGTAGTAGTAGTAGTAGTAGTAGTAGTAGTAGTATTATTAGTATTATTATTATTATTATTACTAAAGATTAGAGTAGCACAGGGGTACCACAGGTGTGTTTTCTTAAACAGGAAGTGTATTAGCGTATGACGCTTCACTGATTCATCTAAACAGGGAAGGAGGATTTTGATTCATGAATGATTGGGCTAGCGTGTTCAATCTACTTCAAAAGATGTTGTAGACAGATGGCTATGGATTAGGTATATGACTTATTATGGACTCCATATAGTGAGCAGTTTTTTATTATTCACTTGATCCATTGATGGAATGAACCTCATTTATTACTTTGGTGGTTAAGATTAATGTTAGCCAGACTTGGCCTTTGGTAGATCTAGACCACATGATAAGACATGCACCAAGGTTCAGTGAGTAATCTAGCAGTGTTTGACAGATGCTAGACTATAGATACATGCACGAAGGTTAGCAAGGAAGGCCTAGAGTACACTTGCATCTCCTCTAACCTATAATGACTACAGAAAAGTGAATGCATCTTATTTTCCCCACATTGGATTCCTTAGGTAAAAGAGATTCATAAATGACCCTTTCAGTATTCTGGCCATATGTTAGTTATTAAGTCTGTTACCATAGCATTAAGATCTAATCTTATGAAGAGAAGGTATATTGACACACTGATTGTTAATGACAGTAATGCCATCTCCTACTTTGCTTGTCCACAGCGCCATGATCTATACTCTGGACAAGATGAATATAGTGGGGAGTATGGCTAAGGTTGCTAGTTGGGAGATCCTGAGGTTATAAGTCTTGTTGGATGGCCACTAAGGCCATTATTTACAAGAAAAGTGATAAAAAGCAGCATCTAGTCCCAGCTATTTGACATAGAGAGGTGAAGACTCATCTATTATCCAGGTGATCCGAAACTGACCAGTTGTTCAGGCCATGTATGAGTACAGCAAGAGTGGGTAGGAATGAGCAGCAAATATCGGATTGCCAACCTTTGAGGATGGAGTGCTGGTCCTTGTTCATCCAAATTGCTCTTGTGAAAATTAATACTTGTACAGCAGTAGTAACCATGGGACTGAGTAACATGGATGTTATGTTCCATGTCAGTGGCAGTAGCCCTTGTAGGCATGTGTTGAAGCATGCACATGGCAGAGGAGGACATAACCTATTGTTGTCATGATACAGACACTCATATGTGCAACCAGGGAGTGAAAATAAGAGCTCTAACCACAAAACCCCTGTAGGCTGCCTTTGTGATGGTTCATGATTAGAGGAAGATTGGTAGTAAGCAAGGGGGATGGCAAATACAATAAAAATTCCTCTTCGAGAAATGGAAGTCCTTTCCACATGTGACACAATGAATGGCATGATACTTAAAAATGCTAATTTATTAAGGGAATGCAAAATATGTTCACACGAACTTCCACTGAGTGTAAAGCAAGAAGTGACTTTTATCTTTATATGGAAGCACTTACCAAGCTTGGGTTGCTAAGCAGATATCAGGAAAGTTTCTGTCTCAGATACTGAAAACTAGAAAGAAAATCCAAGTAATTAGAGATGGCAGTTACAATGTGGTCTTTTCAGTAAGCTGTAAGTTGCAGTATCTCTTGATCAAATGGATAAACTAGCATCTAAGAAGAATAAGTGTTTGAGAAAATTAAAACTGCCCACTATATATACAATAGATTCCCAGCTCTTCGGTCTCAGATTAGTCTTTCCAAGATGGTAACTGCACTGAGGAACATGCTCATACATCTCAACCTCTTATTGCAAGAAATCTGGACAAAGCCCAACAAAATGGGGGGACAAAGGCCCAAAATAGGGACATACTTTAAATTTTGTTCTTATAAACTTAGAAAGCTACAAAATTAACAGGGTTTGTTTTAACATACATTTTTGAAAGGATTTGAAGTCTGAAACTCAAATTCATGTCATTATTTAATGGCTTCAATCCTCAAACCATCCTGGTGATTTGTTACAGAACTACAAATTTTATGAGGAACAGACCAAAAACATGAGCCAAAAATCAGGACATTCTGTGAAAATCTGAACAGTTGAGACATATTAACACACTGACAGGGAAATTCTCTTGATGGTCAAACAAAATGTATTCACTTCTGCTTTCTCTCTTAGATGATTTCCTTGTCTCATTCATTAAAGAATCTTCCAGGTTTGGTGTACTTCCTAACGCTGCCACTAGAACATTACCATTGTCCCTCCTAAGCCATGAAAAACTTCTGAGAATAGATGTCATTACAGACCTATAGTCGTACAAGTCCGTACAAGAAGATTTCAGCTGCTGAAGACAAAGCGTTTCTTTTTTGTTTGTCAAACACAATAATGCACCATACAAAATTCTCATATTAACAACAAATACTTTTGATTCAACATGATAATTAGAAATCATGTATAAAGGGAGATGAATAATTAATGTAGCACTTTAAAAAGGTAAATGATTTAATGATGGAGAAATAACCTGTGGAAGCAGTAACTATTCTCAAGAAGAGTTAAAACCAATATAATACCTGTTATTGCATCGACTATAAAACATCAAAATATAATCTTGTAGCACAGCATTGTATTTCTTTCTTGTTTTTGTTATAAGACCACAGAGCAACACTCAGTATATAAATATTGATGTAAATAATGTCCATGACCCAATGTGTATACTGAGTGCTGCTTTCTTTAAATGTAGTCAGTGTTTTGTTCAATTTTATCTGCTACTTTAAGACTAGAGAATAGCTGCCTTAAATTAATAAGAAGACTTGTTGTTTTGAATATAATATAAAAATAGGGCTTAGGCAAGCCTAGGCAGAAAGCAATTACCCTTGGTAAAGGAATGTTAATGTTGAGAACAATAGTTCTAGGAGACCAAAATGAAGAACAAACTAGCAAGGGAAGCTGAAAAATATTCATGCCACAATGAATCCAAGATGAGGCTACATCAGCAATCTTCTTCTTCTGGCTTTTCCTGGGTAGGGGTCACCACAGCGGATCACCTGTCTGCTCATGATTGGCAGTGGAGTTTTACGGTGTCAAGTTGCCAGCCCAGTGCCCAACCTTCCACAGAAGGCACACACATGCATACACTCACACCTAGGGCCAGTTTAGAGTGTCCAATCCACCTACTGCATGTTTTTGGGAGGAAACCGGAGCACACAGAGGAAACCCACATGACCACAGGGAGAACATGCAGACTCTGCACAGAAGGCACCCCAGCCGAGAATCGAACTGGAGAACCTCTTGCTGTGAGGTGGCAATGCTAACCACTGCACCACTGTGGCCACCCAGAGGTTACATCAGCAATATTAGAGTGAATATATCACTTATGTACTTTAATTGGAAGCAGAAGATAATATTTATTTATTTGCATTTTTTAAAGAATCTGCCTTATCTATATTGTTATATAACACTGTTAAGGTTGTGAAAACTTTAGCTTCTCAAAAGCAAGCTAACAGTCTTTTTTATATCTCTTAATGCGATAGCTGTCTTCTAGACTAGCTAAAACTGCATTCTGTTACTCTGCAATTGTCAGGTTAATTAAGTGCAATGTCTCAAATGATGGTGGAATATAGAAAGTACCGTTAGACTCTGGTAGTATATACAGTATACAGGAAGCTGCTAACAAATCAGTAAACGTGGTCTGCATTTGTGGTGCTACGAAACTCAGAAGTACAAATGGTGCTTGGGAAGGTGATTTATCCTTCTGCTGTCATTCATAATTTAACGCATGTCATGATGATAGTGAACAATTTCCATGCTTCCAAGAGCTGTGGATGCAATGAGGAAGAATATAATTCTTTTAATAGAGCAACATTGTAGAATGAGGCTGGGAAATAGTAAGTGACATAGCAGAAAAATGTTTCTCTGCCTCTAGTTGGCGGTGGAAGCAAATACCACACACCAGAAATAAATACTCTGAATCCAACAATGAGTAAGGTATACTGCTTGAAAGCCTTAAATGTATAATGATTTGGCTGAAGATACAGAGATAGAAAAAACATCCATCATTTAAAGAAAAATATCAGCATCCAAATAATAGAGTAGCTAGCAGGAATAGAACCTGTAGAAATGAGGAACTTCCACATTAAAGTATTGCAGCTTACTGTTATAAAGAAGCATGCATTAGCAGAAATAATATAACAGACTTGCATGACATTACATATTTAAAGTATTACAAAGAAGAGATCAGATATATCATTGCAGCCTGAACATTTTGAAAAGCAGAAGGTAGAAATACCACCTTGCAAGAAAAAAATTCAAAGGAGAGAGACATTATTGCAGCTCCAAGTGTTGCAAAGCAGAACGTTTAAGTGGCTAGCAGAATTAAAGAGAAAGAGAATGAATCACTCACTAAGACAGGGTATTTAAAAAACAAACTTAGGAAGTATGAAAACTTTTAACACTTCAGATGAGCTCTAAACTTTCTATCAAGCTAAAACAGTACACACCAAAAATGGAGAATTCTAAGTAGCAGGTGATGTTTGAGTTGTAGACATGCATCAATAAGGCGGATTGCACAAGAGTTGTTAAAGAGGTAGAAACTTTACCTGGTGAGAGATATAAATCCATTTTTTCAGTTTAAGACAGAAACCTCACATAAGGGAAAGATGTAGGCAACAAGTATTAGCAAGCATCTGTAAGTAAGAAGGAAAGTAAAACTTAACATATCTTTTGTTTTAAGATACATTTACAGAATGTGAGCAACTTATTGGAGAAAGAAAATGCTGACAGGCTAGTGCTCAGTTTAGGCAAAGACAAAGAAAGAGCAACCTAGAAAAGAAACAGAATGTGAGAAGTTAGTGTTTGTTTACACTGTATTAAAAGGAATGCCATATCCAGGAGGAAAAAAATAAGGTAGGGTATACAGAGAAGCAAATTAACCTTGAACAGAATTCTAATAATATCCCTATAGAGTGGAATTCTAAGCAAGCATTAGTTTCATAAAGAAAGGTAAGAAGATAAATTAAATATGGCAGCAATAGCAGCCAGCTCTAAAGAATACTTATATGAGTGAGTTGACTTTCTAGAGGAAGACCTGGACATTTACTCCAGTACATAGTTTTGTAGATGAAGAGGCTGTACCCTCTAGATCTTGGCAGGCTCACCTTGAGGAAACTCCAGACTTTGCAGACCCTCCAGTAAGCTGATTAAATTTAAGGTGTATGAATGGGAAGATGACAGATAAAGCAGAACAAGGAAAATATATCTGAAGTTAAAGTGAAAGAAGCTGAACAAAATTATCTTACTTCTTACCCATACTTTGAGTTGCAAAGGGACTTGGGGTGCAGGTAGGTCAGTCTCCGGTAAGATAGCACAGCTGATTCAAATAGGCTTTTATATTTTTTTTCCCAAAACACAAAATAGATGGACAGTTTATGAAGAGAAACTAATGTATCCCTTAGATCAGAAAATGAGAATTAGAATGACACAGTAGGCAATCAGAAGACTGAGTAATCTAAAGTGATTAATAGCCCTGTGTTATGTATTGCATTAAATTTAAAAATTCCAAGTGAAAAGATGTGCACTCTAAAAACAAAGAAATAAAAACATCCATAATGTAACTGACAAAGCAAGGTATTCAGAGAAATCAGACTGATAATGAAGGACATAAAAATTTTAGTCAGTGTAGGTGCATCATTTGCACAGCACTTAATATGTTTACATATGTTCGGACAACAAAAAAATCAATAAGGTTAAAGGTTATGACATCTATATTAAAACAAAATGTGTCTTAAAATGCAAAACACAACATAATAGTGCAGTGAGAACAATAAAAAAGTAGTTCTAAGGGACAGGATAAAATAATTTCACAGGATACAGTTTGTCTTCCTGAGTTGCACAGTGCAGTAAATTTACTGACAAAAGTAGGCAGTATGAATAAGGCAGAGATGTAGAAGTAAGCATTTTAGAACATGTAGTGGTGCTATTAAAGATTATCATGGAAGTCTGGAAAATGGAACACAAGTTAGTGTTGTAACGGCAACAGTACTTTGCAGTGTAAAATGCAGAATGAGAAAAAAGTAATCTTTGAGGAATAGGGGAAATGTGATACTAAGAAACATATCTGTTTTTATGCAACTATCAACATTCATATTTAAGTATGAAGCCTAGATACAGACAAAAAAGTGTAGCTGAAACATTTAAACAATCAGAAAACCTTGCCATCTTTCCAAAGATGAAGAGAATTTCTTAGTTTCAGGTAGGCATGATAACGCCTTCACATACAGCTAAATGCAATTTATCTACTCCACAAAGGGTGGGAAGTATAAAAAGGTCATCAGGGGAATTTAATAAAGCCAACATGGATTAATGTTCTGTGTAAGCATAGTGGCATGGAGCTTACACAGAAGTAAGCAGCTGTGTGATCCAGGAAACAGAGCTGAGGAGCATGCACGAGAATGCCAACATGGAAGTGTCCGTGGCATGCAAATCACCTTATAAGCAGGTGAATTGCATGCAAATGAGGGTGTAGAATGATCCAGCAAGCAGGTAGGCAGTCGTGCAGAACTTTTGTCGGTGTCAGAAGTGTACACGGAAAATTTATGTGTACGTGACATGAAAACTTGAACAGAGGCTGCAAAAGCCCTGTAAGAAGGTCAGAAATAGCAAAGCAGACACACATATGTGCAAAACTATGTCCTGTGTGCGTCCAACACATAATGACAAAATATTTAAAACATTTTTAATACCTATATCATGTTTGCGCAACTGTGCCCAAACATGCCGTTATGCAAAATAAATAAATAATAATTGAAAGTATAAAAATGAAAAAAATAAAATATGTGACAATAATGAATTATAGGGGTTTGCAGGGAGTATGTACAATGGTAGTTGTCTGTGATTGCTAAGTAGGCAGGGTCTGTTATAGCGTAGTATCCAGGTTGTGTGCATAGATCTGTATGCAAATGAGCTGGGGTTACTGAATAGCAAAAATTGGTATCCTTGCCTGCAGATGAAACCCATGTAGTTCCAGAACTATGTCGGTGTCCACAGAAGAGGTAGACATCAAAATGGATGTGTCTCAATGTTGTTAACACATTAGAGCTCAGCGGCACCTGTTTGCGCACCATTGAGCTTAGCTGAGTGGGGGGTGGGGTGTGCCCAGTGCCTGGTAATCTTTGTTTAGCCTTGGGGCATGTGTTTAAGCTGGTTTGAGCTATGCTCAGTGTGCCTGTGCAAGGGGGTGTTTGAGTGCTCAGCATTGTTTATACCTTCTGTGCAGGTTTGAACACCGCACTACAGTGCTTAGCAAGGAAGGCTGCCAATAAAAGAAAAAAAAAATTGCTGAGAAAACCAATCATTTATAAATTACTGATGCCCCCTCAATGATGTACTTGGCAGGTGAAATGCATCACAGTTAGCCAATCACACAGGCTGCATTTGCAGCAGAGCACTATAAAGTATGCATACATCCTACAATCTGATTTTCCCCCATAGTCTGCACCATTAGAGTACAGACTTGGGAATTTTGACTGAGACAATGCTAGGGGCTACTGCAGCTCTGCTACATCTGTATGTGCTAGATGATCAGGTCAGTGCTGATCCTGCTGCTGACAATAGGCCAAGACTGAGAAGAAGAACAGTGTTCAGGCCCAAGGTAACCTTCCAGGAGCTACATGAGCTGGAGATTGTAGAGCACTACAAGGTGAATAGGGACATACTACAAGAACTCATCAAAGTCTGCCACCCTCCAGTCAGACCCAGAGCTAACAGAGGGTAACTCATTCCAGTAGAAACAAAGGTATGTGCAGTTCTTGGAATACTAGCTACAGGTACTTTTCAAAGACCAACTGGTGACATGATGGCTGTCTCACAGGCATCAGCATCCAGGGTACATCACCAGTTCCTCGATTGCCATGCAAACACATGCCAGTGAGCACATTTATTTACTCCATAACCCCGATGAGAGGGCCAGCAGTATGCACCTCTTCTACCATGTAGCAGACTACTCTTAGGTACTGGGTGCCATAGACTGCACTCATGTCCACATCAAAGCACCACCCAGTGAGATGGGTAGAGTCTATGTCAACTGCAAGGGGTATCACTCCATCAGCTGCCAGGTTGGGTGCAATACTCGAAGCATTATCATGAATATGTGTGCTGGCAGCCCTGGCAGTTATCACAACTCCCATATCTGGCATACATCACAGCTGTACCAGATGTTTGCCAGGGGGAGACATCCCATATGGCAATCTACTGGGGGATGCTGGCTATGCACTGGAACTGTGGATAATGACACCAGTCAGAAATGCACACAAACCTACCAAAGAATGCCACATGCACAAACTAGGAACAGCAAAGAGCATGTGTTTGGGCTGCTCAAGTCACAATTCCAGTGGCTTGATATATCTAGTGGAGCCCCTCAGAACTCTCCAGCCACATGTGCGCAAATGTTCACAATATGTACCATGCTACACAACATGATCCTGCAGAAACAGCTGTGGCAGGATCATTACAGGGAGGGGACACACAGCCCCTCACCAGTACCTATGCCCCCACAGCCACATCCACAGGGGGACTCAGAAGAGGAACAGCCTGGAGGCTGTCCCTGTAGGCAGACATAGGCATGCCCAGTATGGCCTGGCCTAGCACATGCACTAACAACCTAGGGTCCTAGGGACTGACACCTTACTCCAACTCACATACATAGTAAAAAGGATGCC
>NC_056737.1:1483437672-1483495172 GCF_019279795.1 Protopterus annectens
TGTGGTGCATGTTATAAGCACTGTGAGCTATAGTGTATACAACTAGATAGTTAGGGGTTCTAATCTCACAACAGGTAACTTTCTTTGTGTCTGTGTGTCCATACAGATATATCCCCTGCAGCTGTAAAGACATGCCCAGCTGGCATATATCAATGCAATGGTAATTTATTTTATGGCCCTATAACTAGCTGCTGTCCTCAACAGTGGCATCTTTTACAAAGCCAGCTGATGTCATCCACCTTAACAGCACTGGCTGACAGTCTACTTTCAGGTAATCTCCATGGCACATGCAATGAGTTATGAAAGCTGTTGTCTGTACTACTAGATGGGTAGGGGTTCTAATCTGACAACAGTTTACTCTGTGTGTAAACATTACCCCTTGTAGCTGTACAGACATGTCTATCTCTAAGCAATGGTTATACATTTTAAGTCTCTCTGACTTCCTGCTGGCTTCTACATTGTCCTCCTTTACAAAGCCTGCTGATGTCATACACCTTAACAGCACTGACTGTCTGTTTTCAAGTAATATCCATTGCACATGTGATAAGTACTGCAAGCTGTAGTGTGTATTACTAGATAAGTAGGGGTTCTAATCTCATACATGTATTCATCTGCAGCATTATGGACAAGCCCATATGGTCAATCCCAGGCCAATGGTTATGCATTTTATGGGGTTAAGACTAGCTGATGGCTTCTAAATGCCCTTCTCTTCAAGGCCTGCTGATGCCATCCACCTTAAGAGTACTAGCTGACAGTCCAAACTCAGATAAACTCTGAGGTGCATGCGATAACTAGTGTGGTTATAGTGTGTAATAGTACATACATAGGGGTTCTAGTCTCCCACAAGCCAGCTTTGTGTGTGTGTGTGTGTATGTGTGTGTGTGTGTGTGTCCATGTGTGCAGTTTCAGATATATCCTCTAGTATCACCACAGACATGCCCATATGGGCTATTTCTGTACAATGGTTATGCATTTTACAGCCCTGTGACAAGCTCCTGGTCCTATATAGGCATCAATGATACCTGCCACCATCTAGGTTTGTATGGTCAGAAAACGCAGGTGACATGTATAAAGGGTAGCATACCCTCTCACAAAGTATGAATGCATAACTATGTTGGTTATCCCCATTGTCCCACACATGACCTTCTATACATATGCATCTAGGGAAACATGCACAATTACTGCTGTACCTTGCTGACATCATATTTCTGCTGTGCTGCCATGCCATCCTGTGCCACTGTACTGCTTCTATGTGTACATAGATTAACCACTCAAACCCATGGAACAGACACATACACATTTCTGTGATACACCTTTCATTCTGTCACACTACCACCAGTCTAACATCATGCACCCAAGATACACAAAATTTGCTGTGTAGTCATGACACATGTCAGCACACAGTACCTGTTGTGGCCTACAACACATCAGTGGCATAACAATATTGCACTACACAACCACAGTGAAAGTAATATGCATCAGACACATATTTGCATGTTCCTGCATCAATGGCATGGATGGCAGGAATGTGGCACAGGCATCATCACATGCACAGGGTGTGGTGTGGGGGTGCCAGAGGCCTAGGCTGTGCCATAAAGTTGACAGCATGTGTGTAAGTCAGGAAAGGGTGCTGGTCATATGTGCCATGTAGAGGTGCCATGTGTGTCTGTCTGTGACCTGCATATGACAGTGAGGTTTGAGGGCATGCATGTACACAGTCAAGCCCAGTGCTAGCCCTACATGTGTGTACATTGGACAGCTGTGGACCGTACATGGCAGAGTGGACAGTTCTCCATCTCTGGCCATGAACATGGGAACTTGCTCTGTCAGTAGTGGCAGGGGCAGCACCACGCTCAAGGTGAGATGCAGGAATAGTACCTGATGGTGACTGCTATCTGCTTGGCCTGTGTCCACCACAGGACCACCCAGGACCACTTGCCCATGGCCTGCCATGTTATAGTGTAGACAGCACACTTTTCTCTGTAGCGCTCAAGGTACTGCCACTATGGGGCATGAGAGTGCATAGACACATGGTCTCTCAGCAGATAGTTTTGCTGACCTATGTCCATGTGCCTGATGCCCTACCCCAACCAGATGTTCCAGCACAATGTGCAGGCAAAGATAGACACTGTCTCAGCCCACCCATCTGTCCACTACTTCAGTGAAATGATCCATGTTGTCGACAATGAGGTGGAGGCAGTCATGGATGGCAGACTGTGCTGTATCCATGACCGTGAGCATCCATCTGGTGTTGCATTTGGTACATTCCTGTGCCTCCATGATGGCCCAAAACATGCAGTGATTCACCTGTCATGTGACATCTCTGAAAGGATGTGGATGGTCAGTAGTCCTCCTTCAAGCACCCCTGTCTATCTGCATGTGTGGGACTTTGCCAACTGTGTGGCTTTGGCCAATGTTGTCACACTGTCCTGTTCAATGTCAACACCATATGACTGTCCAATATCTGTTGCCTCTGGGGACTGGGTATGTGTAGGCATACTGACTGTGTGTGGGGACAATGAGGGAAGAAGAGGGATGTCAACCTCTGGCACAGATTCATCCCCTGACAACCCCAACTATGTCTCACAATGGCCACCATCATCATCAGAGCCCGATGTGACACTGACATCAGGTTGTGAGGGGGACAGACTCCAACACCCCATTCAGCTGTGATGAGGAAGACAAAATGAGTACATTATTACCTGCACTATTATGTATGGTAATAAACACAAAGTCATACAGATGAGGAGACGCAACTGCATTACCAGTCACACAGGCCCTTTATAACATTCACTTCAGCTACATCCAGTGAATGCTGCCAGTACACTGCACCTGCGGGGTATGCAATATGATAGTGTTTGTGATAGAACTACACATACTACCCAGTACACCTATCCTGAGAATGATATCCCTGCTGTAGTGTCACTGCCATAGGTATGTAGCTGTCCCTATAGTGATTGAACAGGCATCTTGGAGTAATTGCCTGCTATATAGCAGGCTGCATAGTTCTTCATGACTATAACTGCAAACATGTTAGTGTTTGCACAATTACACAGATGTGATTATCCATTGTGTGCACTCTAGTCAACTGCACTGATATGGTACATAAGACTATTCCACTATGGCTAAGCATAACAGTTGTGCCTTGGCCTATATGGCAGTCCATAAAGTTCAGTGGTATCACACTTATCAGGTACAGGACCGTAGACTTCAGCCACACCTGATGTACCTATGCAAATGTGAAGGAGAGCGATTGTCAGCATTACCAAATATGTGCAAATATCTATATGTACAGTAGCTAAAGTGATACTGCCTACATTGCCGAAGTACTGAGTATGGTTTCACAACTGTGCATTAAAACAAACTCTCCCCAATGCAGATAGACTTGACACCCATGTATGGGTATTCAGAGCCTGACACAATGACTGATAGAGTATTATACTGGTAAACAAAGTAAGCTTACCTGGACGCTCCTGTGATGTGGATACTGTGGCACCCACCTCCAGGATGTATGGGGCGATGGATGCCTGGGAAATGGTGGTTGATTCTAGGTTTCAAAAGTATATATAAAAA
This sequence comes from Protopterus annectens, assembly GCF_019279795.1. Classification (NCBI taxonomy): domain Eukaryota; kingdom Metazoa; phylum Chordata; order Ceratodontiformes; family Protopteridae; genus Protopterus; species Protopterus annectens. The sequence goes on from NC_056737.1 coordinate 1,483,441,246, forward strand.
AGCTGAACTTCCACAGTAGAAGGAAAATTCTTTAATGTAAGAACAATGTGAGCGCTTTCACGACCATCCAGATTGCTACATCAGACTTAATAAAACATCTCACACACTACTTGATATATATACCTTTCAGATAACCAGTCAGTTTAAACAACCAATTAAATATTCATATTAGATTCAATTAATATAAATGATAGAAAAAAACATCAATAGACATAAAAATATTAAAAGTAATGTATAAATTCAAGCATGAATGCCTCTAAAACCATGTAGAAGGGAACATCAATGTTTTAAGGCTCTTGGTTTTAAAAATGGTTTCAGAGAAACAGTTTCACTTATGCCTGGGGGTTTGTCTGCACTAAGTTGCAGAATCCATTTTTGCTCAGCCTCCTCTATTCTATTTCTAATGTCACCCCCTCTGATAATTTCCTCCAAAACTTCTAAAACTAAAAATTTAAAAACATGATGCATCCCTTCTCTTTCTACATGTTTAGCTAAAGCACTTCTATCATTTTTGTTTACTATGTCCCTCATGTGTTCTAAAATGCGTTATTTTAGCATTCTATTGGTTTTGCCTACAAAAAAGACTTTATAGTACTGGCAAAAACTAAGATAGACTATATTTCTAGTCATGCATTCTGAATAAAAATTAAAATCAATTCTAAACTTTTGCTGTGGATGTACAAAAGTGCTTCATGAAAAAATGTATTTACAAGCTCTACAGTTTCTATACATATATGTCCCTATCCTATCTGATGCATTCAGGGACTTATGTGCTTGGGTTTTGTAGCATAACTGCCTTTTGAGTGATTTTTTTATTTGAAAATGAAAAATGAGGTCCAGAGTCTATGACTCCTTCAAGTTCTTTAGTGGCTAACAGTATATTCCAGTTTTTCTTGAAAATATCACAGAATTGACTAAAATCACTCACATATGTAAAGGGGGACCTAGGTTTCTCAACCCTGGGATCTGATTCAGAATTACCACTTATAGTTTGTTTTGAAAAATATGGTCTACCCGTTCCTTGACATTCTTGGTATACATCCTTGATGATGGTGTCTATTTTTGACCGATTATAGCTCTATCAAGCAGTTCTCCACTCAACACGTCTATAGACCTCTCCAGTTTATCATTTCTACTGTGTAATCTTGAGGCTCTCAAGAATTGCCCTTCCATAACGTTTTTGCTAATGTATCTTGGATGCATGCTATTTTTATGTAATATAGAATTCTTTCTACTTGGTTTTCTATATAGGCAGGTAGCCATTTGGCCCATTTCTGATTTTTTAACTAGAACATCAAGGAACATAGGGAGGGTGGCCTAATGGTTAAGGTGTTTGCCTTACAAACCCAAGGTGCAGGGTTTGAGTCTCACAAGGGATAATTGGCTAGGCTTAAAATGTCTCACAAGGGCAGTTAGCCTAGTACTAACCTATGAACCTGCATCTATTCTATCTGCTCATTTGAGTACTTACAAGTAAATTTTAAAAAAGATGTAATTGTATGAAGGTACTTTAAGAATTTTTTTTAGCATTTCTATTGAATTTTCCCATAGAAAAAACATGTCATCCACAAAACATGCATACCACAGAACATATTTGCTGAATTCATTTCCCTGTAGTAGAAACATTTCTTCCCATTGGACTAAAATTAGGTTGGTGTAACTATTTGCACAAGCTGTGCCCATAGCGATGCCAACCTTTTGCAAATAAAAATCTTCTTTAAAGACAAAAACATTGTTATCCTAAATTATTTCCAGCAGACTGCATAGCAAATTCACATTATCATTAGAAAAAAACATGTTTAGAACATAGTAGACTCCTAATATTCCCTATTCCCATTGATATGGGATCACTGTGAAAAGTGATGTGATATCAAGGGTTGCAAGCAGGTACTCTTTATTTAACAAGGTTGTCTTTCTATACAATGTTTGAAGGAATGATTTTGTGTCTTTCAGTACTGTTTCACAATTTTGAAGTACTGTATGGAGAATTTTCTCTATTTATATAGACATGGCTTCTGTTGCCCAACCTCTACTAGAGACTATAGGTCTCATAGGTGGACATATTGCATCTTTATGCACCTTGCAAAGGCCATATATAACAGAAATAGTAGGAGATTCAACATTAAAATATTTAAATAAATCCTCTGATATCAAATTTGTTGTCAACAAATCAAATAACAGAACAGCAATCCTATCTATAACACATTTTACTATATTTACTGTGATGCAAGTATAAGATTCATTGTCATTCAATAGCTTCACCATTTGCTGAATGTAAAATTCCCCTGTCCATGACTACAATCCCCCCTTCTTTATCTACAGGTCTGATTTCCACTGAATGTAATTCCTTTAGCTCATATAGAGCATTAGATTCTTCTCTACTTAAGTTATGAAAGGCAGATATTCTAGCTGAGTTAAAAACTTCTCTTATCTGTTTTTCACATACCAATACATAGGCTTCTACCATTGGATGTAGTTTAGGTACAAACGTGCTGGTTTTTTTTTTTTTTTTTTTTTTTTTTTTTATTCACATTCTCAGCCATTGTTCCCTTGAGCATAGTCTTTAAAGTTAAATTACGACTGAAAAGCTTAAGTTCTTTAAGAATATCTACTAACATAGTTCTCTGGGCTGGAATAAATGACAGCTCTTTATTTAATAGCGATGTATGTGCTTCAGTTAGTATTAAAGATGAAAGATTTATTACCAGACCTTTGTGTTCTTGCTGCAGGTTACCACTGTATTCCATGTTGCTTCTGTGTTTGGTATTTGCCTGACTCGGCCCTTTTTTCCCCTGCTCCTTGATCTGTTTTTTATCAGTTGAGCATTCATTAATATGAAGGGTATCATTTGAGTTCCTGTTGTTCCCTTCTGATTCAAAGAAAAGGGGGGATTATCATTAGATAGGTTGCTATTCTCGTTTTTCTTACAGTTTCTTGTATTTACATCTTTCGTTTTACTGTTAATGGCTGGTCAACAGGAGTCACCAGTAAATTCTGTGCCTCCTCAACGTTAATGGTTGTAGCCACTCCTTCTTCTATTATTTGACTCCTCATTGGTTGTTACGTATTGTCAATCTCAGTAGGGGTTGGATTTAAAAGTTGGTCTGTTGCTGTAGTAAAGGGTTTGGGCCATGAAAATACAGCGTCGGACTGAAAAACATTCATGTCTCTTTGAAGCTTTTTAAGCTTTGTACTCTGCAGCCTCTTCTCATAGCTAGATGTACTTTCAAAAATAGTATCTAGCTTATCTCCAATGATGTTGTTTGAGAAATTAATACACAGATCTGTCTGCATAGCCTTCAATTCATGTGTAAGTTCCCTTTCTTCTGGTAAAAAATACTCGACCATAGTTTTCCATTTCTTGTATAGCAACAGCTGTGCAGGTTTTACAGAATTTGGAATTTGGAGGCTCACACCCCAGATGGAGGGGTGAGGACAACATAAATGTGTTCATTAATTAATGTAATGATTAATTCTGTCCAGTGGACACATGTGAAATGGAGAGCTATGTATGGGGAAATATTTTTTGTAGAACAGGTGCCCACTTTTTTTTTTTTTATTAAGGAGAGAGAGATGAATGTTCGGGGAGGGATGTAGGTACATGTGGAGAGGTAAGTTGGGTAGAAGAGGTTGCAGTTGCAGACAGAAAAGACAGCTGACAGGGGTGGTGTGTGACACATGAGGGGGATAAATACCTTGGATGTGGAGGGTATTGTAGAATCCGATGTGCATGTACCTCCAGACAGCAGCAGCATGACTGAGCTCCCCACCCATGGGCAGTCAGTACTGCTGCTTCACTGCCCCAAAGTTGGGTGTGCTGGAGGCTGGGTGTTGTGGCCACCAGGCCTCACCAAGTTGTCAAGTCTGCCCTCAGTGTGGCCTAGGCACTGTTCATAGCTGCTATGAACAATCCTGTACACCATAGCACCATAGCCAGTAGCTGATTCTGGGTGGCAACCCCCCCCCTCTGACCCACTCCAAGGGGAGATGGGTCCTGTCCTCTGAGGTGGTTCCACCTCAAGGTGGTGCAAGGAGAGCAGATGGGTTAGCACCGGCTTGGGTCCCGGACGTGCTGGGATCCAGTGCCATGGCCAGCTGAGGTAGAGTAGGCAGGTAACCAGGAGCTGGCCTACCCTGACATGATGTAGTTATGCAGATAAACCAATACATATAGGTGAGTTATGAACAAAACCATTGTTAGTAAAAACAGCATGCCAGAACTCTGCAAATACCCCCATGATAGTTCAGTGCATATCATGTGAAACACAACAGTATATAACAGAAGAGTCAGTATAATAACAGTATGCCAGTAACAGTTATGTCATAATGCCAACAGAATAGGTCATTCAACAAGATATGTTAATAGGCGACCATAGTAATACATAACATTATCAAAATACATGACCCAAAATAGAGTGTATAGAACAATATATGTTAATATTAAACCATAATCAATATATATATATATATATATATATATATATATATATATATATATATATACAACAATTATAAATTTATGAAGCTAAGGGGTGGGGACATAGAAATACAGTCCATTAATACCATCATGGGCTACATGATGACATATAACAGTTGATAACAGTAATGCTATCTACTCTACAGGTCTGTCCTTTCTTTATGTGTAAATGTGCCCTATAACTGCTGTAGCACATAAATACCTCTCAGGCTATCTGTGTGGGCCACTATGGGCCAAGCAGTAACACCTGCAGGTACACAACTACAAAGAACACTTGCACATCAGCTGGAACTATAGAAGTACCATGGTGTACTGTGGGCTAACGTACTGCTGCTTTGCTATTGACATATAACCATGTCGATGATACATCTGTGACAGAGGGATTACACGACTGTAATTTCATTCCGTGACAGCATGACACTTGAGAGACATGCATGTGTACAGTAAAGGGAGTACACAACTGTCATGCCCTGCTTGGCAGGCATGGGGATAAAAAGCAATAGCAGTATCTGCAGGAGACATGTGCATCAAATGTATTAATTGACAGCAGCAAACTTTCCAAGTCACAGCAGGCAGGCATGCAGCCATACCAAGAGTACACAGTTTTTTTTTCTTTCTTTCTTTTATTTTAGAATATTTTATTATTATTTCATGTTTTTTCTTTATTTTATGCATTAAAAGCACATTGGTGTTAATGTTTTCAACAGTCAGTGACATCTGAACAAACTTATTTACACAATAATATGAGTTATCCTACCCATTTACCTGCAGTTCCTGTGGAGAGAATGATACCTGTAATCAGTAAGTGACTGATACCATAATATTTCAGGCAGGCATGGGGATAGAACCCAATACCAGTGCTGGGGGGGGAGATGTACATCACATGTACTAATTGACTGCAGCAACCTTTCCGAGTCACAGCAGGCATACAACCATACCAAGAGTAGTCATTTTATTTCTTTTATGTTAATTTATTTTATTATTATTGCACATATTTCCTTTATTTTATGCATTAATAGCACATCTATGGTAATGATTTTCAAAGTCTGTGATATTTACATGTAATATAGGCTACCTCACCCGTGTGCCAGTAGTCCCTATGGAGAGAATAATTGTCATCATAACATATCTGAATCAGTAATATTTATTAGTACATAGCACTGGATTTGAACCCTGGTTTGTGTGTGTAAAAATGTACTTCATACACAGCATTTAACAAACTGAGCTACAGAGTTGCTGCTGAAGTCTGACTGACTGATATTTCTCTAGAGCTCACCTGGAAACAAAATATAACCTGGTAATACTACAGTGTTATTGTACACTGCAGTGACAGTTGAACACACATGTATGTAATGCAATCATGCAGAGATACTAGGCAACCTATACATTACTAAACAAAATGCAGGTGTACACAATATATTGTTACTGGGTTGAAATATCTGCTATACTTCCACAAGTATTGCACAACAGTTTATTACAGATACTTTCATGCAGTTACTTGAATAGTTTTGAGTTTTTCTTGCATAACAGTTGACATTATGCAGCTGTACTTCTAAGTTATCGCACTACAAATCTTTTGTACACAAATGTTTCATGCTCTACTCTTTTACTGTCTTCTATGACTATAGATAGCATAATACAGCTGTACTCACCACACTCAAAGCGCAACCTGGCCAGGCGCCCTGCATGCACCTCGACGTTGCAAGCTCTCACCTTTGCAGCTGTTGCGAGAGAAGCACACTACTATGCATGCAAGTTTAGCAGACATTAAAAATTCAATATTGGTGAAACATGGGTAAACATGCTTGCACACATGTGGAACATTGCCTGTCGGGAATTCTTGGACCCAAACATTCAAGAGAGAAATGTTCCTTCTTTTCAGGTCATCATGGTGGTGGCAAGACTGATCACCTGTGCGGGGATACCAGTTGCACTGGTGAGGTCCCTTGGCAGCTATTTCCAGGCCTCTGCTTTGTACTCTGAGCCCCCGTAACCTCCCTGCATGGGCTGGTCTTCGTGGTTTTTCACTAGGAGTCTGACCATGATCCTGGACTCCTCGATGCCCCACCACTGCATCCGAAAGTGCAAACCCTCTCCAACACCTGCCATTGTATCCTTCAGAGATGGACTAAGGTATATTCTGACCTATTGGGCTTAATATAGCCCTTTTTCCTGCCCTTACGCATCGCTGGGTAATATTTATAAATGCAGCATGTAGCCTAGCAGTGTGCAAACCAGCTCAGCCCAACTGAACAGTGCTTAAACTGGCAATGAAGCAGTGCTTAAAGAGAGATTGCTTAAGCAGTGCTTATCGTGGCTTAGCATGTCTTAGCAGACCTTAGCTGAGTGCAGCACATCATCATTTAAAAATAATTGGCATAATTTATCTTGAGAAAATAATTGCTTAATTTCTGTTCCACGTATTCAAGCCCCACACCTACTGTACAGGAGTGTTTGTAACTCGATCCACTTGGCAACGTGAATATGTAGAATTCTGCTATACTTTTACATATACCTCTCAGCTATGTTTAAGCACTACTAAGCACCATGCCATGCAAATCCACTAAGGTGTGCTGTACTGGGAACAGTTCTGAATAGGCAGCAGTGTTTTCACTGTTTATGGGGACTTGACATTTTGCCAGGTTATCACTTAATAGCAGGAGGTTAGCCTTTGACTAGTTCTTGAATACCCTAGGTTTAGCTGGGGGTACAGGTTTTATTTTTACTTCAAAGGAGAGCATTTTGTGGTCTGACCTTACCAGGTAAGACATTACAGTTGGTGGTGTGCATTACTCTTCCATATTTGTGAGGAGTAGATCCAGTATGGTTGCACCCCTGGTTGGTGTACTGAATATCTGTTCCAGGGAGTTTATGTTTAAAAAATCCAGGAATCTCTGTGCCTGTACATTTGGTCTCATATAAGATTCCCAATTAATAGTGGCCACTTCCACAAATTTTTAAATAGAGGAAAAAATTTGTTTGTCCATTATCGTGAATTTGCCCTTTTCCCCAATGAAGAGCAATCTTGGAGTTGATATATTTAGTTGGGGGGTGTGGTAGGAAAAGCTCCCCACTTAGTTAGGGTTTGAAAGTTTGTTTAGTGTCCGACGGCCAGGCAAATTTTTTCACTATGAAAAAAATGCGTGGAAGTGGCTGTTCGCAGTTTTAAGGTTTTGCAATTTAGCTGTCAAAGTTTGGGTATTCTACAAGCTAAGAGGTCAGTGTTATAATTTAGATGCTTGTATCCTGTGCAAAAGAAACAGTTTTCATAATTTTGATAAATTAATATTCACTCTGAAATGATTTCTTTTTGTATGTTATCGAGTGTGAACATTCAGTATTTCATGAGACACTACTTTTGTGACCCAGAAATGCATAGAGTGCTGTAGTCAATGATTTGTTCATTTGAATCTGTTCAGAGGCATAGTCCGGTTGAGGCAAAGCAGACTGTTGGCCATAAGTGAAAGGTGTTAGGAGCTGATTGGCAGATGCTATTGGTAGAGTATAGCAGTACTGGGATTCAGAAATGAAAACCTATACTCCATTTGCTGTATATTGCATTTGCTGCTATATATACTAAAGAAATTAGCATGTGGTCTTTTAATTGTGGCAAGCAACGTATTACATTTGTAGCAGACAGCTTCTATAGTCTCAAAGTAGAACAGCTTTTTGTTTTGCCTTTTTTTTTTTTTTTTGGGGGGGGGGGTGCCAGTCCATGGATCTATATAGGGTGCCAGATAATTTATAAACAATTATGGCTCTGCTACTTTAACAGTAGACAAGAACAGTAATAATAATTAACATAAAAAACAGAGCAGAGACAAGCACAGGAAGAAAATGCCAGCCTAACATCTAGAGCAGCAGTTGTAACAGACTAAAATGAATAGCAACATTAATTGTATATTCTTGCATCTGTAAATATGTATATATATATATATATATATATATATATATATATATATATATATATATATATATATATGTATGTTATTCTTAACATATTCTTGTATCTGTAGATGTTTTATCCATGTCTTATGTGATCCTATTCATCCAGACTGTGCCTGCAAATGGTCCATTGATATCAGTGCACTACCTTGGTAAACAAATATAAATAAATAAATAAATAAATAAATAAATATATGTGTTATAGACAAAGCTATTAAATGACAACTTGTTAATTCTGGAAAACTGCCAGCATAACTGATCAACACGCTTTTTTCTTTTTTTTTTTTTTTGACCAACCACTTACCTCTTTTGTCTTAGTATTTTGTATACTGAATAATCTTTCATCTGCCTGTCTTTTATTATTTAGAGGTTAAAAACTTTCTAGCCCATTTCAATATGGCTAGTAAAACCCCTATTCTTTCTCATGTAGGGAGTAGTGATTGAATAATTTTTATTCCATTGACTTCATAACTACAACGTAAATTAGGTATATAAAAATAACATACTGCATAAAGGCAGAAATAACTAAAAAAGACATATCAAAAGAATATGGAAACTGTCAGTATTTATGTTTTATTCTGGACAGGAAATCTGAAACTCTGTAGTATAGGACAGAGTTTCTGAAGCTACACAATTTTGCTGTCTGCATCAAACTTTTATTTTCCATTTGGATTGTCTGATTATTAGTATGCTGAACTGAAAATTTGATAATTGCGTTAAATCGGATATTTAGTGCCTGGGTCTTCAGCACATGTGTTATGTGGGCAGACCGAAATCACTGTCACTATACTCTGTATCATATAGAGTATTCACGTGTGACCTCTGCATTGCATACAGAGCAAGCTCTGATCCTGCCTTAATGGAAATGCTGCACATTCGTAAGTCAAATTTACCCGATTCACTCACTCTAGGGACTTTAACCTAGCATGTGACATTAACAGGACTTGATGGAGAGATATGTATGTCTCCAAGCGGTTGCCTGTCTCTAGAATAGAGTTCCAATACAGGTTAAGCAAAGCCCCTTGTTAACCCTTTTTAAGCACAACTTGGACAATTGGGTGGGAAACCTGAAATTTACCGCAGGGATTTTACCTGTGTCCCTCTTGGACAGGGGCAGTTAGTGTTGATTTAGATATGCTTTTGACATAGACCATATCGCTAGACCCTTAAGGGAACAAATTAAAAGCATGCAGCTGGATGTGAAGTAGTATTTTAGAGCAAACACCCACTAACAACACTCTAGATTTAGCTGTAGTGGGTTTAGGATCGAAGATGGTGAGACATTTTCCTATGGTATATTTTTTGGAGACACATGTCTGAAGTGACATTCAACTGCAGAGACAAATGGCTGCAGCAAATTGCCTGGGGCTGACATGAGGACATGAGCACCTATTTCTCCATGAGGTCCTGCTGTGCCCCACTTGCATGTGCTCCCTCACACATGATGAAGACTACTGCCATCACAGTTTCGTAAGATAAAGCCATGCATCTGGAAACAGCTGGTTCACTCTTGCAAGTCTCTGCTTGCATACAGCAAAAGAGCCCCTGGACCAAAAGTCCCTCTCCACAGAGTCAGTCACTTGCTATGGTCACTCCCCCATGTGGCTCTTCCAGTGCCTAACCTACTAATCAAACTTGGTTCCACTGGGTAATAGTGCTTTCTCACGCTAAACTACATAACTTGGAAAATATAGAGTGATTGATCATGTTTGCTTACTGTGCTATGTTTAACTGACATGGTATGAGTTCAGTATTTATTAAGATCTTTTTATTGCTCTAATAGTTATGACATGTATTAGACATTTACTGTAAAAAAGCTGCACATAACTTACCTTGCCTGCATACTTTCTTCTAATTTTAAATTTCCACTGTTAAAGGTATACTTGCAGGGGCCTGGTGAATCAAGTTGGTATACAGCCAAAAAATAAAGAAAAAGGAACTTTAACTAATTAACTAAGTAACTAGCTAGCCAACCAAATGACCGAATGAGGAATTAATTAACTAAATAACTAGTTACAAATAAATCTGTATTTTGTACCAGTAGATGTGGCATTGGTGTGAAAAGCACCTCTGCAGTGCTGCTGTTTGTTAGCAGAAATTGAAAATTTATTCTGCATAGTACTTGCTCATTTTGCTTTGTTATGTTTGGGTAGCTAACGTATTTAGACTACTTTTAACAAAATACACCAAGATCCATGATTCAGGTTATAGCCTTTAGCCTCTATTTTGTTCCTTGTTATGATACAATAATTATTTAACCATTGCTCTGATGTTTAATTAATGTGCACCTCTTTAAAATGTTGTTGCTCACTTGTAGCATGAAGGCACATAGTGTTGCCTAAGTGTAAAATTGCAGTATCATACTAATGCTGATGTCAGTAAAATTCATGATTGCTTTTGTGCCCCTGAAAGCCCGGGAAGGAAAGTATCTCTTCTGCTTGCTTAACCTTTTGTAAATGTATAACTTATGTGATCTATAAATATATTTTCTTCAATGAGTAATGACATTGCAGAAATCAGTGGATGTTCCATGCTGTATGTGAAGCCAAGGTAATGCTACATTTTATTTTACATTTTAAAATAATTCATTCCACAAATACAGAATTCAAAAGACAGAAATACAGAACCCATTGTCATGGCAATGTTTAAACTGATATAAAGAGCAGACTGGTAAGGTAATTTATGACAGATGTATATGGCTAGCACTGAAAAATTATTTTCTTGGTATTACAAAATCTTCAGCTGTGTTAACCTGGTTTCTGAATAATCATGAGACAAATCTTTGTTAACATCTGGTGATTAATACATGTTTAATGTTACATTTTTATTCAGTCAATAACTGTCCAGTTGCAAACTGCCTTAGGAATTATAACAATTATGCATCAAACTTTGATGTGCACAGAAACTGTACTTGTATTTTGCTCTAAAGAAATCTCCCAGAGTACGTGAGTAACCCTGTTGCTTAGCCTGATGTTCTGTATCTTATGTAAATGCACCACCTAAGTGCTAATGAAACTTATTGGATTGTCATCATAGAAACATTTCCCTGGAAACAAAGCACGCTGCAGCTACAATCTGCAGACAGCGATTTAGTTAACAAAGTAATTCTGAAATTTTTTTTCTGCTGAGAGTTTTGCTTTTTGTTTACATGTGAACAGCATAGTACTACTTGCATTTCAAAAAAATATTATAAAAATCTTAATGTAAATAGACAGCCTGACTGGAGACAAGTACATTGCTTTATTTAAATAATCATAATGCTTTCATGGAAAGTTTGTTTCTGCATTTCTGTTTTACATTTAGCATTCCTCATCTCTATTTTGTGTTGATTTTTCATACTGAAAGAGTAGGAGGTTAATTGTTTCATTTTAAAATATAGATATTCACAATAACTAAACCTGTCAAATATATGGTGATTCTTACATTATTCAGATAAAGAAAATGCTCCACCTGCAAAATCTATTCTTTATAAAAATAAATTCCCTGTATGAGGATTGTGTTTACCTAGCAGTTTCTCAAAAATCACAGCTCTTCTCTCTTTAAACTTCTCTGTTCTGTGATTTCTGCACAACCATGTTTCTTCTTTTGTTGGCCAAGTGTTGTAAATCTTTTGCACAGTGTTAATCCATATTGTTTTTTCTGTTGCCATACTCTTCCTGAATTTGGGCCATACATCATGCTACCTCCTGTTCAGATCATCATTTTTTCACCTGCTTCCTTTACCTTTGCAGGCATCAGCTTTTTTGTTTATAAATACTGTGACAAAAAGTGTTTAAAGTCTTTTTTTCTTTTTTCATTTTTTTTCCTTTCAGCTTATGAATCTTGCCCTTTTACATGTTTATACTTGTTGTCACATGTTGCAACTCAGCTGTTGACTCTTATCTTACTCCTTCTGAGAGATACTTGCATTTCCCATAATACACCTGGAGCTATTGACTTGCTCTTCCTCTTTCATTTTACTATATTGTGATCTCTCTCTCTGTCTCGCCTGACATTCCAGGTGCATGCATGTAGATTATCTTACAATCTTTATCTTAAGTGAGTAAACCTTGAGCTATTATGGTATTCTGGGGAATGACATCATCATTAGCTTGTTGGGATAAGGTTACGTTCATTTCGTATTACTTCTATCTCAGGTCCTTGTGACATGATATCATAATTCATAATAAATACACTGTAACTATGTATTTCTAGGAAGTAATGAACCACAAGTAATGCACTACGGTTATCAGATTACTGTTCAAACTAACTGACAGTAGTTACTAGACATTCAAAAAGTGTAATGTATTAACCTGCTAATTACTTTTTCATACAAGTATTGAGTCACTTATAACAGGTTTGCAGATTACTTCCAGGCCAAAGGTTTGAGCATTCAAGGGATATATTTTAATAGTGAAAGCTACAGAAATACTAGCACTCCAGCAGGGAATCTTTCTAATGTTCACTTCTTCAGGTTATCAAAAGGTATTCCACCTCTTACCTGCACTGCCACATTAAAATTAATTCCATGTCACAGCATGCAGTTCACTTTCTATCATAATGTAGCATCAATGGTAAATAATGCTGTCATATATGGAGGCCAAATATTAACAGATGTCTGAAAGTAAGACAGTAGTTTAGTATAATACCCTACTACTGCAGGCAGTGGAAATTCTGCTTGGGTGGGACTCAGTATATATGACCTAGCTGCTTCTAACAATTAAATTGCGAGTCCTCAATGACACTTACTTCAAAATGACAAATGATTCCTGTTATCATTTGCTGTCACTAAAGATGCAGTCACTGAAGCACACTGCTAGGGTAACTAACAATGAAATTCAGGAATTCAAAAGATGTGAGCAAAGAAGAGGTAACTATAATGGATAACTGTCTTTAATACTGGTAGCTAGGTTTAAAGTTCATCATATTTTTTTAATACACTCATTTGCGCTAGCAAGATCAGTAACATCAGGTAACATACCTCAGACATTGCTGTAATAGTATATTTAAGGCTGGAATCAATTGGTAAACACATACAAGTTTGTAGTCATCCGTGATGTGAAGGCAGAAGAGGAAATTGCATAATGAAGACTGTGATAGTATAGAAGAGGATATTTCAGCTGTCTGAAAACTACTTTTAAATTTTAATATGGTACATTAGGTGCATAGCTTGTATGTGTAGAATGGAAAGATGGCTTTATTGCAGATGTCGCTAAACTACATGTATGGAGATACTTATAGTATTTAGGGGCTGCCATGCTCTAAGTATTAAAATACCTACAAGTATCACAAGATGATTGTTTAATTATGCAGCAGCTGGAGAATCTGCCTATGTTAAGGGTCTAACATAGGTCATTTCCCTTCATCTTTATAATAATGTTTACACTGACAGCGGGAAGACTGACATAACCAAAAGGCTCCTTATCAGAAGTGCAAGACCTATAATTCAAAGTCCACCAAATATTTAAAATAAAAAGGGAGTTGGATAAAATTCCTGTTAAAGTTGAAATTCAATGTAACACATTTACATTTTTTTTATTTATTTACATTTGTTGACTGGAAGAGTCTGACTGGATACAGGTCCATTTTCAGCAGAGGCCTGGGGAGAAAAGCTCCACACTCAAATGTTTAAGACATTACACAATTAGAGAAATATCATATAAAATTATAGACACTGTTACAGCTGTAGAGCATAATACAAGATTAAACAAAGTTGCAGAACAGTTGTAGAGCAAGAATTAACATTTTAAGCAATAGTGACAGATGTTAAACATAGTTACAGAAGTAGAACACATTCATAAATTGGCAACTGAAACAAGTTGTTTGTGAGGTACATAACAGACAATTAAACTGTTGTAATAAGAAGGTATTATTGCATAGTAAGTAGATTAGGTTAAAGAGAAAATGAGGTTGCTATTATCAGTTAGTTAGTGGGGTGCAGAGAGAGGTAGTGGGTGGGTGGAGTCGGTGCTCATTGAGGGGGAGTTGCAAGGGCATTTTCTGCAGGTGAGGTGTGCTTTTAGTAAAGATTTGAAGTGGGTGCATGATGTTGCAGAGGTAATTGAGGGTGGCAGGGAGTTCCATAGTTTGGCTATAGTGCAGGAGAATAATGCTTCTCCCGTAGTGTTATTGGCTCTTGTGACCAGTAGGAGGTTTTTATTGTTGGATTTTTAGAGGTCTGGTGGTAAGATAGGGTTGGAGTAGATTCTGAAGGGATGGAACTTTTAGTGGATGGTTTACTAGTTTGTGGGTGAGTGCCAGTTGGTACCACTGAAGGAGGTGAGGGAGCTCTAGCCAGCCCAGTTCTGCTAGTGAGAGACAGTGGTGACTACGTTAGGATGGCCCTGTGGCAAACTTGGCAATTTTGTTGTAGCTGGTTTCAAGTTTATTTAGATTGCATTGTCTTAGGTTTGTATATATATTGGAGAGGCATAAAGTAGGGTGGAGATATGGTGAGAATTTGATACTGAAATCTTTGCAGCTTTGGTAAGTAGTTGCTGATTTCTATATAATGCTCCTAATTTTTTGTGGACTTTTTATGGTCATGGATATGTGAACGTCAAGGTTCAGTTTATTGTCTATTTCCACTCCTAGCAATTTGGTGTGTTCAGTAGGATGGATAGTGGTGTTGCCTTTTGCTGTGATGTTAAAGTGTGAGAGGTTTTGGGTAGGTTTGGTGGGTTGGAAAATTAGTAATTTAGTTTTGTTTGTGTTGAGTATTAATTGGGAATTGGATAACCAAGTTTTGACAGAGGAAAAGGCATCTTGTGTGACTTTTTGCAATTCGGGAAGGGAGTGGGCTGAGCAGATGATGGTAGAGTCATATGCATATTGTATGAGTATGCCAAGTGTTCTGGCAGAGGCTAGATTGTTGGTGAAGTTAGAGAAGAGTAGCGGTCCAAGGATGGACCCTTGGAGAACCCCTATGGAGACAGGTAGTTTAGAGGATAGGTTGTCCTGCCATACAATGGATTGTTGATGGTCAGAGAGGTAGCTTTGAAACCAGTTGGTGACTGATTGAGAGAAGGATAGGTCATTGAGAAGAAAGATGAGTTGTTTGTGAGGTACCATGTTGAAAGCTTTAGATAGCTCTAGGAAAGTAGCTGAGGAGAGGTGACCAGCATTTTTGTATTGTAGGATAGTGTTTGTAAAAGAAAGTAAGGCAGTGGTGGTGCTATGGTTTGATCAGAAACCGTGTTGGGTATTGCAGAGTAGGTTGTTAGTGAGGAGGTGATCTGAGACCTGAGAATGGATGCATCTTTCTAGTATTTTGGAGAGTGGAGAGAGAATAGCTATTGGGCAGTAATTGGTTAGCTCTGTGGAGGGGCCGCCTTTGTGAAGGGAGATTATGTGTGATATTTTCCAAGGTGTGGGAATGTAGCTTTCTGATAGAGATCTGTTAATTAAGATGGATACTGGGTAGGCTAGAGCGTCAGCTGTGAGTTGTAGTTATTCACTTCGGAGGTTGTCTGATGCTAGTTTGGGGGGTTTAAGATTAGTTAGTAGCAGTTTTATTTTTGAGGTAGAAACAGGAGAGAATGAGAAGCTAATGGGGAGATTGCTAGTTGAAGGTATGAGTTTGAGGGAGGAGGGTTGTGTTGTCTAGCTAGTGATAGTACAGTTTGTGTGAAATGTGCGTTGAAAGAGGTAGCAATATTTTCAGTGGAGTGAGTGATGTCAGGAGTAGGGGTACTAACTTTACCTGGGTGAAGGATTGAGTTTATTGAGGACCAGAATTGTTTGGGGTTATGTAGGGAGGAGGAAAGGACAGACTGGTAGTATTGAATGTTGTCCTGTTTTATTAGCTTTTTGACTCTATTGTGAAGTTCTAGAAATTTCTGACTAGTAGAGTGGTTTTTGGTTTTGTGCCAGTGCTCGCAGGCTTTATCTTTGCTTTTCATTTCAGACTTAGTGATTTTCTGTAGCCATGGGGATTGCTGAGCTCTGGTTTGTGAAACCCTTATGGGGGTGTGGTAATTAAGGATGCACAGGAAGGTATTATTAAAGTAGTCTACTGCGTCATCTAGACTGAGGTATTTTAGTGGTTCCTAGTTACATAATTTAAGGCATGAGCTGAATGAAATAAAGTTTACTTTTTTGCGTATTTGATGGTAGAGGACTGGTTCTGTTTGGTATAGTTGTTTTCCGTGTAGGAATGTTGGGGAGTGATCACTGAGGCTGTCTATGAGGTAGCCTGCTATATATGACTGGAGGCTGTTATTGACTAGTATCCAATCCAGGGTAGTGGGTTTGTTGTTCCTTTTATTTATCCTAGTAGGTGACTGGGTAAGCTGGGTGAAGCCATGAAGGTTTATATGATGGATTGGGTGGTCGTTACAACAGGATTGCCAGTCAGTGTTAAAGTCACCTAAGATTATAGTTTCTTGGGGGAGGTGGTGGGTAGTCCAGCTGAGGAAGTTTTCTAGTGGTGGGATGTTTTTGTCAGGTGGGAAGTAGCATCCTATTATGTTGCTGGCTTTATTTTGAGATAGGTATATATTATTTCTTCCTTACCTATTTGTCGAGCTGCTACATTTATTGGTAACAATAACCACTCGCATCTTTCAAACAGCCAGCCACATCTCTACACCACCACTACCTCCACCATCTTCCCACTATTATCTATCCCACTCTACTAACATGTATAAGATCTTGATGTTTAGATGTTGTTGATATATAACAGCTATACCACCTCCTTTCTTGTTTAGTCAGTCTACTCTTAGTATATTGTAACCAGTGGGGAGGATTTGCTCATTGGTGATGTGTGGTTTTAGCCATGTGTCTGTAAGGATCACTATATCAGGGGAGTCCAAGTCTATTGTGGCATGGAGTTCATGCTCCTTGTTGGCTATACTTCTAATGTTTAGGCTTAGGAGAAGGAGATCGTTTGGTTTTCTACTGGTTGTGATTTGAGAGAAGCTGTGGTTATTAGTGTGAGTATTAGGGGTAGGGATGGAGAGTGAGGGGCCAGGATGTGGGCGGATGTCTCCACTGAGTGCCAGTTTAGATATGGGTGAGATTATTAGTTTTATCCATTTGTGAATATGCTTGTTTATAAAGGAAGTTCTTTGTGTTCTGTGGGTAGCAGGTATGGGGGTAGAGTTGTTATGTTGAGTTGTGGAGTTGGTTTATGTTTAGATACTGTGGTTGATAGACAATGTGGAGGGTACATAGTTTCATAGATTAGATTAGTATTTGGCTAACTGCCCTTGTGAGACATTTCAAGCCTAGTCAATTACTCTATGTGGGAATCAAACCCTGCACCTAGTATATGTAAAGTAAACACCTTAACCATTATACCAACCTGGGTTTCTGCCTGGTGGTAGTGTAGCAGAGTAGGGGTGAGGTGTGAATCGTTGTGAGTGTAGTAGTACAGTGGTAGTGGATTAGTGGGGGGATGGTGAAGGTATGGTAGGATGTGATGTAAACTAGGATTGTGTGCATGTGGTGAGTATAGGTATAGTGTTCTTGTACATGTTAGTAGAGTGGGATAGATAATAGTGGGAAGATGGTGGAGGTAGTGGTGGTGTAGAGATGTGGCTGGCTGTTTGAAAGATGCGAGTGGTTATTGTTACCAATAAATGTAGGACCACTGGGGTGGGTGAGAACTGGGGGCAGGGAGGGGAGCGAAGTTGGCAAGAAACCCTGTTCGTGAGATCATACACAGTCAGGAGGAAATCAATCAGTGACTAATGGCTGCTTAGAGCTTTTTGTAGGTGTACAGAGGGTAAAATAAAAGTTAAGGACAGCTTTTGTTATGGAGCCTCTAGGTCTAAGAGCAGAAGGGGGTTCCTAAAGATACAGATGTATCCTTTAGCAGTCAGGGAACCAGACTTGGTGGCTAGATTCCCACTTGAGGTAATTAGTGTTCCTGGGTAGCAAGCACTTGTAGGTGAAACTAGATTAGCACTTTTAGGTGAAACTAGATTAACAATAGGTTGAAATAAATATGTCCTGTACTATGTTTCAAGGAGTTGTTCTGAGATTCTTGCTACGATCAGAGCAACTTGATCCTGGGTAATACTGTTAGGTCAGGGTCTCTCAGAGTATAACCATTGCAATTTGTTGGACAGAGTTTGTTTCATGGAGTTGTTCTGAGATTCTTGCTACAATCAGAGCAACTGGATCCTGGGAAGGAGTGTTAGGTCAGGGTCTCTCAGAGCGTATACCTTGCAATTTGTTGGGCAGAGTTTGTTTCAAGGAGTTGTTCTGAGATTCTTGCTACGATCAGAGCAACTTGATCCTGGGTAGTACTGTTAGGTCAAGGTCTCTCAGAGCGTATACCTTGCAATTTGTTGGGCAGAGTTTGTTTCAAGGAGTTGTTCTGTGATTCTTGTTATAATCAGAGCAACTTGATCCTGGGTAATACTGTTAGGTCAGGGACTCTCAATTCATATACCTTGCAATTTGTTGGGCAGAGTTTGCTTCATGGAGTTGTTCTGAGATTCTTGCTATGATTAGAGCAACTTGATCCTGGGTAGTACTGTTAGGTCAGGGTCTCTCAGAGCGTATACCTTGCAATTTGTTGGGCATAGTTTGTTTGAACAGGTTGTTCTGAGATTCCTGCTACGATCAGAGCAACTTGATCCTTGGTAGTACTGTTAGGACAGGGTCTCTCAGAGCATATACCTTGCAATTTGTTGGGCATAGTTTGTTTGAAGGAGTTGTTCTGAGATTCTTGCTATGATCAGAGCAACTTGATCCTTGGTAGTACTGTTAGGACAGGGTCTCCCAGAGTGTATACCTTGCAATTTGTTTGGCAGAGCAGTAGTGCACGCTACCAAAGGGGATGCCTAGCCTAGGTGTATGTGTGCTTTATAATATAAATATTTATCACATAATATATTAATGTTATTACATATACTGACTCAACAAACAGACATTACATCAGATTCAGTGTCCAACCAGTAAAAAAAACAAATGCAAGAAATAAAATCACATAAAACACTATCCCCATTGATTTAGCATTAGTTATGTTAATATTACTACTAATAATGATACAATCATTTCCTTTGCTGGTGAATACTTACAAGATCATAGGATCATAACAGGTTGCTAGGCTATCGACTTGGAGGTCATTTCAAGCCTAGCCTTTTCATCCCAATGTAATAGATTCTTTAATCAGTACCCTGGATTGTAATCAGTAATGATTGCCCATGTCCAGGTAGTCTATCTTTTCTATGTCCCACTTTGTCCTGCACTCCTCCTTTCTTTTGATGACTTCCTTGAAATCCACTGTCAGCTTTTCTTATGTACCTTATTCCTACAGCTAGCTCGTGCACATATCTGTTCTGTAGTCCTCACAAATGCTCTTTTGAGGCACTGCCAGTTTTTTTTTTTTTTTTTTGACTAGACCTATTTCCTCCTCTTCTTGTCTTGGGGAACTAGAGCCCTGAGTTATTCTTTGTACTTTCTCTCCAGTCAATTTCTTGATCTTCAGTTCATGGATGAGTATGAGATGGAAACACTCAGCATGCTTTTCAGAAGTGGAAAGAACCGCACAGAAACACAGGGAGAACATGCAAACTCCAAACAGCCACTGGTGGAGGTCAAGATCAAACCTTGTACCCTGTGCAAGGTAGGTAAATACATTAACCATTGTGCTAACTGGTATCTATCCCATAGTTTCTATTATCATTACAAATGAAAATGTCAATGTCTCCAAGATAAAACAATTTTCTGTTTCTGCAACATAAAGCATTTATTCTTCATTTATTTATTATCTGAACATAAGCATAAAAAATATTGATGACAGCTCTGACCACACCCATGTATCCCCATTGTTCCTGACCAAGTACAAGGAATTTGCTAATTATGCAGGAAATGTAATTTTCCGATGTGGTTCTACTTTCTTCAGGAATTTAAAGATGGTAGCTGACAATGCAGACAGAGTAATGCTTATCCAAGTAAAGATCATCCCATTTAATTTGGCACACTGAAGCAGAATCTACAATAACCAAAAATGAACATACATATCATGTGGCAAAGATATCCATGTTGTTCATTTGATCTTATCTAACTTCTCCTCCTGAGTGCTTTATTTCACTACATTCTTATACCATGTGATGTAATCACTATGTCTAGCCCTCTATCATCTATGCACAAAATATTGTCTTTTTTATATTCCCAAATCCAACAGGGGATAATGATATATATGACTAAGTTTCATGTAAGCAAACTGTATATGGTTGGAGAAAATATTACTGATATAAAAATGCAGGACCTGCCCTCATTATACACCTAGAAATGTGCAATGTATGATTTTTTTCCCAGTTTAATCTATCCTTTGTATTAGAGTTTAAAAAAAAATAAAAACACCCTAGCGAGTGGCAGTCCAATAACAGGCAAAAACAAGTAAGTTTAAAAACTGCAAACACTTTAATGCTTTAATACAAAACAAAAAAACTTGGTTTTGTGCTTTCATCAATAAATAGACATCATCAGAACCACAAAACAAAGACTGATCTGATTTAAATACTTTTCAATATAATAACCCCACCCTCATAAGTAACCAATCAGTGCATGAACAAGAATTACAAAATACACGCTTTCATATTAAAAGCAATAGCAATGTAAAAATCAGTCATTATAAGTAATAAAACCTAGTAAATACTGGTACCAAAAAATCTATAAAAACATATATGAAAGTAAATTAGAGATGAATTAAATAACAACGTCATTTTAAGGAAATTTGTGAACTTTTAAACCATGTTATGTCTTCTTTTAAATTCACTGGAGATGGAGATGCTCTCATTTAAGCCTTGAAGATTGGTGGCATTTAGCTTTAATTGCCATACCATTCCCCTATACATTAACACATTTTTTCAGTTACCACAAAAAGGATCATTATGGATCTGCTCTAGCACTAGAAACTTAAACCTATCAAAACTCTTACAAACCATGGATTGTCATGCCAATGCACTTTTACTGTCAAGTTTCTGAATGCTATACAAATGCTGGTATATTCTACGGTTTAACCCATTAACCGTTTTTCCAATGTATATCATCTGGCAAGACTGGCAAATGACAAGGTAGACCACCCTCTCAGTCAAACAATTGAATATTCCTTCACTAAGCCATTTTTTAGCCACACTATATAACCATCCCGTGTAGTTCTCTTCAATAAATTTACACTGATTGTATCTACCTGTAGTGTCCTCTCCAATAAATCTTTAATATTGTTTTTTCTATTAAAGGTGAAATTGGGAGTTGATTCTCCAATAGGTCTAGTGCTTTTATCGCAATTAAATAAGAACCAATTTTTTAATAATGTTTTTAATGCCTTTTACATCCAGGGTATAATGTAAGATCATATTATTACAGAAGTTTGTTGTTTTTGCAATAATAGTGTCATTGGACAACCCCTATTTATTAATTGGGCCTTACTTTCCACCTCTTTCAGCCTTAACTCCTTCTAAAGTACTATCCAAAAGGTGGTTGGGGAAACCCCTTCTCAAGAAACATGTTCCTTAGTGTTTCAAATTCCTTCATACAGCAGTCATCATTTGATGTAAGCCTAGAGGCCCATATAAATTGACTTGTTATGATGCCTCTCTTCTGATGACTGGGATGTCAGCTAGAAAATAAACAGGAGTTACAATAAGTTGGTATTCGGTACAAGCGGGTTTCCATACCTGTATCCTGGGACCATATAATCTTAATGTCCAAGAAATGAATCTCATGGAAACTCACATGATGTGTACATTTCAAAAAGTCAGTACTAGTGTCAAACAAGGTAAAAAAAAGTCCTCTAGTTGCACAGTGTCCCCTTGCCAAACCAACAGCAAATGATCTAAATATCTAAAGTACCCCTTACAAAACTTAAACAAAGGAATATTAAACAAAGTGGACAATTCCCATTTCAATAAAACCCTATTAGCAAAAACTGGGGCAGACGCCACCTCCATGGCAATACCTGTGACTTGCTTCACCATCAAATCTAATAAAATTGTTACTCAGAATGATTTCCATAAACTCATTAATAAGGGTACAATTGATGTCAGATAAGTTGCTGTAAGTTTTAACCACATCAATGAACCAAGCTAATCCCTCTTCATGTGGTATACAGGAAAAAAGGTTTTTAACATCACAGGAGACAAGTACAGTGTCTGAGTCAAAATGAATTTCTCTAAGTTTGTCCAACAAGTCCCAAGTATCTCTAAGTATATGTCTGAACCCAGAAAATAAGTTCTTCAACTTGCTGTCAATATATTTTGCCATGGGTTCAATCATGGATCCTGATGGGGCCACAATTGGCCATAATGGGGGGTCATGTATGTTAGAATATATTTTTGGAATCCCAAAAATTGGTGGAATTATGGGATCCTGCACCTTTAAAAATTCAAACAAATCAGAGTTAAGATACTCATAAAGAAAAACCTCCTCGAGTGCCACCCTGATGTCCCTGGGAGCTATATTGATCTCATTAAGAGACACTGGGCAGAATGTCTCTATATCACAAAGAAGAATATGACCGTTGTAATCAGCATTATACATTATAACACCCCCCCTTTATCCAGTTTCATGCACCTAATTTCCCTGTTGTTCACAATTGAATTCAAGGTATGCCTTTCTTCAATGGTCAAATTGTAAAACTGGTTATCACATTTACTACCCAATAAGGCACAAATCTGTTTTTTCAGACAGTTTCTCATAAAGGTGAATGACAGGGTGCAGGGAAGGGGGTTTGCAAGACTTTTCCTCTTACAACTTAAGTTACTGTCATTACAGGTACTCTGCCCATTTAATAGTTGTAAATTAATTTTACGGGTGAATATTTTCAAATCCAACAGGGAGTGCTTTATTTTTGCCCTGTTGGAATGGACAAAGTTAAAGCCCTTAAGGAACACAGAATGATGTATGGGCTTAATCAGTAATTCAGTAAAATTATAAATTTTGAAGCCATAAAATGAAGTCACAGTACCTGAATTACTACAAGCTTCCCATGGCAAACTGGTCACTGTTACCATCTCTGGTTCCCTTGTTGTTGCCACTGCTCTTGTTTCCTGGATCTCTTCAATCTCCATTTGTTGTGATAGTAATTCACTTTGGATCCATTGGTATTCTGTTTGCTCACAACTCTCTCCAATCTCTGTGGTGTTGTACCCCCTAAAAGGACCACCTGTTCAATGTTTTCATCTATGTCATAGTCATTGACACAGTTATCACTAGCAAGGGGCTCCTGGAAAGCCAAACCTTCCTGTTGTTTCAGTGGTGTAGGGGAAACCCTTTTTTGTTGGTAGTCCTGGTCGTCATGTATTAATTTTTTGTCTTTTCTGGCTTTACCATTTTTGATTTGATGGTCTACCTTGGTAAAACCTTGTTGGAAATCAGCTCTGTATTGGTCAAACAAGAAGTTGTGGTAACAGATTTTTACCAGTTTATGCAGAGACTTCCTGATAATAGTCAGTTTCCTGATGTTGTCTTTGATAAGCAAATTGATAAAATCCAAGCCTGTTTTGTCAAAGATCTCCAACAACTCAGAGTGAAAGACACTGTTGGCTACAAGCCCATGGGGGTATTTCGAAAGACGTAATCCCTTCGGAACACGGCCCCTTTTAACGCTCTCCTCTAAAAATGAATTGTCACTTTGTAGCAAACTATATTTGTAGAAGACTTTTTTCCAGAGCTTTAATTTGTTCCCTCACTGTAAGATTGTTTTTATTGGAAATAGGTGAATGTAAGAAGGGGAGTCAAATCAGTTATTAACATTTGCTGAAAGGGAAAAGTCTATCTGGTTACCAGAACTTAGTCTTGTTTGATCTCCTTCACCATGGTTTAAAGCAATTCTGTTGTTTCCGTCAGAAGGTGTAACTCTTCTCCTCACTTCCTGGCTGGAAGCCTGCATGATTTGTCATACTACATGCTGTGTGAGCTGCTGAATAAGAAGAGTTAGGTCTATGTTATCCAATGTAACAGAAGATTCAAATACTTCCTGTGAAAAATGCCACGAGTCCTTCAAAAAGGATTCTATTTGGTGAACATAAGGTTGTAAAAATGAATCAACAAGCAAAGAAATACCCTCCGTAACATAGTGGGGTACTGAAATGATAGGTCTAAAAGGGGGGGGGGTCAGTTAAATTCTTATGTGTCTTCGGAATACTAATCATGGTGTGGAGGGATTGGGATTTCTTTAGATGTAGCATTTCTAACAGATCTGGGTAAGACATGGCTTTGTAAGTCAAGCAGAGATCTCCTCTACATAGGTGATATGAGACAGAGAATAGATGGAATTTTTTGAGTCTGTCCATACTGGACAAGTGTTTAAGAGCTACGATCCTCTCTATGAGGTACTTTTGTGGCCTCTCCAGTTGTTGCAGGATGTCTTGTGAAGTACATGCCAAATGGGGCATTGTACTCAATGATTGGCCTAATGAGGGAAGAGTAGAGGGAGACAATGACCTCTTTCTTCCTGAATGCAAAACCCTTAGAAATGAGATGTGCCACATAGAAGGACTTTCTGACCACAGTGGCAGTGTGGTGGTCAGAAGAGTGGTTGAAATCTGACTTTGCGGTAAGGAGATACAAGGAAGTTGAGATAGAGGGAGCCTGGGCTGAGGTAGGGAAGTATAGATCTACACAAACTAGACTGTATTTTTCATCTCCTGTTAAGTCCTGGTGTAACATAGAATGTAAAAATAAGGGTCTCCCTTTTTCTTTAACATACACTAGGGATATGGTGAAAATAAAAGAAGTGATTAAATGAAAATGGCATATCCTGCAAATAGATGAGAAACAGCAGGTATTGTTGGGTGTACGCCACATTTTTGCTACAAAGATAAGAAGTCCCTTAAAAGAAAACTCTGTTATCCCAGAACATCTCAAGTGAGTAATAATTTATGCACAATAGGAACATGGAGATGTAATAGATGTTCCTTTTGCCAGTATATTGATGAAAATCTGATCTTTAAAAATCCGGATAGTGGTAACATATTTTATATTAAGGCTTTGGCAGATAGTAGTACCAAAAATTTGATTTATTTGTCTCACTGTGTAAAATGCTTTGTATTTTACATAGGAAAAACCAACAGGTGACTTAGCAAAAGAATCAGAGACCATTATTACTGTGCCCGCAAGGGGTTGGAATATAGTTCCATAGCTGAGCATATTAAACAGGAAGGTAATGACCATAGTTTTGTTTTCCATGTATTGGAAGTAATTAAGGAGAATATCAGAATGAGGGATTTGCTTAATGAAACTGAAAGGGTGGAATTACGGTGGATCTTTAAGCTAGCAGGGCACATGGGACATGGGATCAATGACTACATATCTCTTAAGCCAGTCCTCAAATCATGGAAGCTTCACAGATGAAGTTTATTTACACTGTTAGAAAGGGCATATGTTTATAGCTATGTACATTTTTGTACAGTAAAGTGGTGTATATTTATACATTCGTATGTATATTGTCGTATTTGTTCTTTGCTTTTAAATTTCAATGAGTTCATGTTAATTAATTAATTGGAAGAAATGTGCACTTGTATTTAAGTTGAGTTTGTATCAGTAGTAAGTTGTCTGAGGAAGCAATATTTTATTGCGAAAGCGCTTACATCTTTTATTAAATTCTAAGTTTTTTTTTTACATTGGTGATTTTGCTGTGTTTCTGTATGAAATATTACTGTTCAAGTTTTTGCATTACCTGAAATATGGTTATTTATTTATTTATTGAAATTTGGTGACCGGAAAAGTCCAATTGGGCCAGGAACCCATTTTCAGTGGATGCCTAGGGAGAAAAGCTCCATACAGTGTAGACAATAGTAGTACAATATATCATTAGAGTTTATATACTAGTAATTATACAAAAAGTTGTAAATAAATCATCAACTATGTACATCATCAAATTCAACATTTCATGTTATAGATTTGTGTAGCAAACATTTGGTAACAATGAATGTATATGTCAATTTTACATTTTAAATAATAACACATTTTAAATAATGTTACAAGAGGTTATGAAAGAGGAAAGTAATATTAAAATTTTAAAGGTTAGCAGGGAAATAGAAGTAAACAGAAAGCATAATAGGAAGGAGCGTCTATATTATGTGATCGAACAGTGAAATGTTCGAACACGTAAAAATCGACCACTAAATGCTGAAATGCCATAATGTCGAATGGCAAAAAAAACATAAAAACACACCCAAACAAACCATAAAAATGCTCTATGCAGGGGGGCAAGCCCCCTTGCACCACCCAAGTGGGGGGCTGCAACCCCACACCCCCCTCTACCTATATATACCAACTCCGAGATCGCACTATAGTGCAGACAATGAAAAACTTCCATGTCCGCACTGTGCTGATATCTCCATTGAACCATTCAACGTTCAGAAGGTTGGACATTTAGGTGTTGATTATTATGTGTTTGAACATTTCACTGTTCAATCATGTAATATAGACCCAGGAAGGAGGGGTATGTTAAAGGAAATTGTGAATGGGAGATGGCTACGGTGGTGCAGTGGTTAGCATTGTTGCCTCACAACAAGAGGTTCTCCCGTTCGATTCTCGGCTGGAGCACCTTTTGTGTGAAGTCTGCATGTCCTCCCTGCGTCGAGTGACATTTAAAGACATGCAGGTAGGTGTATGCATGAAAGGGTGTGCATTCTTTGAGGGTTGGGCATCGGGCTGGCAACCTGGCACCGTAAACATCCACTGCCAATCATTAGCAGACCAGAGTTTCGCTGTGGCGACCCCTAACCGGGAAAAGCCAAAAGACATTACTAGTTCTAAAAAAATGGGAGATTTTTGTTAGTGGTTTATATACTATAAGCTGAAGGATTAGAGGGGTGAACAAGGAAAAGAGCTCATAGGGATGGTAGATGTGTATGGTTAAGCCAGAGTGGGAAGATGACATAGGAATGTGGAAGATAAATATCATCTTGAACAAGGCAGGTTCAGGAGTTGTAGATGTAGTTTTTTTAGTGTAAGTTTAAACTTCTAGAGGTTGTCTATACTGGTAATAGTATTCTGTAGGTTTATCGATAGGTTAGCTATGACATATGAATAGAGACACTCACCTGCTCTTTTATTGGGTTTGTGTACTATAAATCAGTTGTCCATTTTTTGAATGAAGGTTTCTGGTGAAACTGTAGTTGGGGAGGATGGATTTTAGGTCTGGACAGTTGTCAAATTTAAGTACTAGTTTTTGTGTGAATGTTAGTTGTATATAATCAAGATACTGCGAGAATTCTAGCCCTTTTAGTTCTTTAAGGGCATTGCAGTTTTGGGTGCAGTAGGATGAGCCAGTGGCAAATTTAGCAATCTTATAGAAACAAGAGTCACGTTTTGTTTTGAGAGAGGCATGTAGATTAATGAAAATGGGAATACCATATAGTAGAGAGGGGATCAAGTAGGCATTTGCTAGTGTTCTTTTAGTATTTTGGTTCATAAAGTTTCTATGTCTATGTAGTGTTCCTAATTTGAAATGTTTTTCTTCATTTTTTAATGGCATTTAGTATGTGTTGTTCAAATGTGAGTTTGTTGTCTATGGTGATATCTAACAGATTTGCACTTGTTATAATTTCAATCTCAGTTTTGTTATGGGAGTAGATTTTAAATTCAGATTTTTTTATTTTGGACAGAAAAGTAAAAGTTTGCTTTTATTGGGATTAAGCAGTGATTGTGCATTGTTTAGCCATGATTCTATAGATTTGAATGTAGTCTGTTTTTTTTTTTTTTTTGCAGAAGATCAGGGAAGTTATTGGAGAAAGAGGTAAATGTACTCTGTGCTTTTTGCAGCAGGTCGGGGAAGTTGTTAGAGGAAGAGATGATAGTGGAATCATCAGTGTACTGGATAAGTGCGCTATGATGACAAGCAGTGCGTAGGTTATTAATGAATTTATTAAAGAGGAGGGGTCCTAGGACAGACCCCTACGAGAATCCTGTTTTGTTGGTCTGGTATTGAGATAGGCAACCTTACCATTTTATGCATTGTTACCTGTTAGTTCTGCAGCTGTTAAACCATTGTGTGGAGGTCAGTGAGCAGCCTATTTCAGATAGTTGCTGACATAATTTGTTATATGAGACCATGCCAAAGGCTTTTGACAGGTCTAGTAGTAATATGGAAGTGAGTAGGTTAGAATCCCTAGCATTGTTTACTGTGTCAGTGAAAGAGACAATGGCTGTTGTTGTGCAGTGAGATGGCCTGAAGCCATGCTGGGTGGATGTGAGAAGGTTATTATGGGTAAGATGGTTTAGTATTTGAATGTGTATACACTTTTTGAGCAGTTTAGATAGAGGAGAAAGGATAGAGATGGGTCTTTAGTTGGTAAGCTTGATTTGCCTCCTTTTTATAGAGGGGTTGTAGTTGATTTTTTTCCAGAGGGCAGGGATATGAGATTCCATAATAGATCAATTAATAAGAATGATGACTGGGTATGTGATAGCATCTCCAGCAAGTTTTAAGTATTCTGGTGGGAGACTGTCAGAGGAAGATGAGCAAGGTTTTAGTTTGAACAGAAGTTTACAAATTAATGTAGAGAAATGGTTGTAAAAAGATTGGGGGTATTGTTGGGATTTGGTTGTGGGAATTGGAGTGTTCTCATCCTTAATGGCTGTTTGTGGGGATGGGAGAGATTTATCTGGACTGTTGGAACTAGAGTTGAAGCCTAGTACTAATTTAGCTATGCCGATAATTAAATGGGCATTCAATATTAGCTATTTCAGTAGGTGTTTTGTTTGTGCTGGGGAAAGATTTTGTGTGGAGCCAGGGGTGAGGAGAGATGTGATCGTTTTCCATAAAGTTTTTTGCTTGTTTTTATGACTGGTCACTTGCTGTGTAAAGTGCTGCTTTTTATCTGTATTCACTGATTTTTTTTTCACTTTGTTATGAAATTCCCTGTAGTTTTGCCAGTTGGTATTATTTTTGTTTTTTTTATCCAATTTGTCCAAGCTTTGTCTCTAGTCTGTAATATTAGTTTGGTGGCTTTTGTTAGCCAAGGTGCATGATTAGCTTTTCTTCCTTTTGTTCATAGAGGGGCTAGGTTGTTGATGGTGTTTAGGAATATTTTATTGAAATAGCTGACAGTGTCCTCAAGAGGTAGAGTTTTTAGTGAAGACCAACTGAATGATTTTAATCTGCTATTGAACAGGTTTTGGCTAAAATCTGTTAGGTTTCTGCATATTTTGTACTTATGAGTTTTGGGCTTTTTGCTGGTAAATGGTAATGTGTTGAGAAGTGTATTGGAGTTTGAGCATTTGGGGGGGGTCAGAGACTAGAATCCAATCTAGGGCTGAACCTGTACTGTATGTAGTAGGGGAGGTAATTAGTTGTGTAAAGCCGTGAAGTTGGATACTATCTATTGGTGAATTGGATGTTAAGTTTACCCAATCAATATTGACATCTCCCATAATTACTGTGTCATTAGAGATGTTTTAGTCACCCATAAAAGTATATCTTCCAGAATTGGGATATTTTGGCCTGGGGGAATATATGCTGTTTTAATACAGAGTTGTTTATGTTTGATTATTTTAGTAGTGCTATGAGTATTTCAGCATTACCAAAGGTGGGAATAGATTTTGTGAGAGGTAAAACTGTATGAGAGGTAAAACTGTATAGGTTTTTGGATAAATTAATGCAACACCACATGCCTTTTTATTGATTCTATCATTTCTGAGTGTGTTGTAGTTGGGTGGGAGGATTTCTTTGTCTTTGATATGTGGTTTTATCCAAGTTTCTGTTACAGAAACTATGTCTGGGGAGTATTATAATAGTCATGACTGGAATTCTGTCATTTAATTAGATATGCTGCATATGTTTAGGATGATTAGCATTAACTGTTTTGAGGGTGTTGTTTGAGGTGGGGTGTGGTCTAGAGCAGGCCTAGTTTGGGGTGTATGTCTCCACACTGATTTAGGTTATTGAGGTGAAGGGCGTATTGGTAAAGTCTATTTAACATTTTGTTCAGAAAAGAGGCCAGGTATTGCTATTGTGTAGGTACAAGAGACTGGTCATCAATTTGTCTTTTCAGACAGTATAGTATGTTTGTTTCAATGAGGCTAGCAGATATGTTTAAGTAACTGTTTGAATATTTGTCAAGGGGGGATAAGTAGGTGGGAGGTATTGAAGCTAGGTTAAGTTGTGAAAAATTAAAGGATGTGGCATATGTTAGTAATGTTAGAGTAATTAATAATAGTAAGATGTGAAGTGTGCTGCAGTTTAAATGTAGCCTGTTTTATTTTGCAAGACTAGGATGAAATGTGGATGTCTAAGAGATTACTATAGAGGAGAAGCTAGTTTGTAGTTGGTTAGGAATAAACTAGTGGGAGGAGGAGCTAGATTGTGATTGGTTAGGGCTAGACTAAGAGGTGGAGTTAGGGTAAATATAAATGTAATTGATATGGGGTGGGTGGTAATGGGGTAGTGTAGGGGAGAGGAGAGAGCCCAAACACTGTGAGGGTGAATGGAGCCGGCTGGCCAAGGAGAAGTAGGGCAAGCTGTGAAAAACAATCAACTAGTACAGTTAAGCATAGTAGAGTGTTGTGTTACAGAAAGTGGGTTCTGGATGTGAGACAGAAATATGGATATATCAGTGATTTAAGAATTAAAAGCATGGTATAGTTCATGAAATAGAGAGTAAGCAAGGTGGGAGCAGAGCAGTGACAGAGTTTACAATAACAGGGCAATATATCACTAAGTGTAATAAAACAGTGTAGATATAAAGCACTGAAAGGACAGTTGGCTGTGCTGAGAAGAAGCACGGAACTTATATGAGTTTAGAACTTTAGTTTTATACACATTTTTTCCACATGGAACTATACTGCACAATATTTGCCAAGGATTCCTGCATGATATTCTTACTTGAACCTGCCTGGAGTTGGATAACTTGCTTTTTTGTGAGAAGAAAGCAATTTTTTTTTTATTTCTCATTCCAGATCACTGTTTGAGAAAGACAGGTTTCCCCTAAATCTTCAGTGATTAGCTGACCACATCTTTTTCTGGGGTATCCGGATTTTTTTAAGTTGACATAATTACTTAGGCTTGCACTCTCTTTGAATGAGCTATGGATGATGCTAAACTGCACATTATGAAAAGAAAAGAAGAAGAAAAAGAGAATCCAACTATTCCAAATGCCTTATTCCACCTGGAAATATATTAAAGGATTCCTGTATGAGTGGCCTACTTAAACTACATGGATGTTTACATTTTGATAGTTGTGCAGTTTGCTGCTCATTTTAGTTGTGCTTCAGGAAGTACAGTAGTATGTGGATAAGCCCATGAAATAGCTACTAGCCTTTAGATTTCACTGCACAAATCCACACTATCATCCTTTCAACTAGAAGTATAACCATCTTTTACTGAAAAACCACTGAGATCTAAACAAGATAAAATAGAATATAATTATGCCACGGACTAAAGCATAGATAAACATACAGTATACAATTTCAGATGGATATCCCTAAGATTACTGTTTGAGGCTGTTTAATAATTGCAACTTCTTATAAAATTGTATTCAAGCACTGATTATAGGCAACTAAATATCTATCTACCTATCTATCTATCTATCTATCTATCTATCTATCTATCTATCTATCTATCTATCTATCTATCTATCTAGCTATCTTACTGCATTGAGCAAAATAAACTTAACTCCTTTGTGGGTTTAAAAAGAAAGAAAGAAAGAAATATTCCTGCTGCAATTTATTAACTTTGAGGCAGATTACTCACCCAAATATACTAAATGGGAATTCCTTTGAATTTGTAAAGATCTATATTAAAACTCATTCCAGTAATTA
Source organism: Protopterus annectens (assembly GCF_019279795.1). NCBI lineage: Eukaryota > Metazoa > Chordata > Ceratodontiformes > Protopteridae > Protopterus > Protopterus annectens. The sequence continues at coordinate 1,483,473,371 of NC_056737.1, forward strand.
TAATAATTATTATAGTAATAATAATAATTATATAAATATGTGTATGACATTGTTCCCATTATATAATCTTATATGTTTTGCACTCTGATTCTGCTGCCTACAGTCATCAACCTCTGTTCAATCATCCCATTTGTTTCCCATCATTGGGACAAAAGACAACTGCTCACATTATTGTCTGTGTCTTTTGGTGACCAGTTCTGCAAGGGACCTACACTGAATTGTAACCATACCTAATATTAAAACACAAAAAAATTCTACATTTTTTTGGAATTGTATGATTTTTTTGTGTTTTAAATATACCTAATAACTTCTAAATATGTGAAGTGGTTCTCTGGTCTTCACTAGAGAACTCTAACCATAGATATGTGCTGCTTAAGCATGCACAACTCTCTCCCACAGAGAGAGGTGAGTGACCATGTCCTTTCATTATTTCCTCTTCCTGACAGTTTCCTCTCATGCTGGAGCCACCATTCAGAACCTCAGTCACCTGGGTCTCAATTGGAGCTTAATCACTCTTTACCACACAGCAAAGCTTTCTGTATTAACTAAACTGATGTTTTGCAATATTTCTTCTAACATATCAACTGACATATTTGCATGATCCTAATATTACATTTTATAACATTAAAATTAAAGACACTATGATAATTAGTAATTTTATAGTTATTTATTTATTTATTTATACAGTTTGTTAACTAGGGTAAAGAACCGATTTCAGTCTCAAACTAGAGTGTAAACACATATCAAGTGGAAAAAATGAAAATAAAAATAATTTATACACTAAAAGGCCACACTAAAAACAAAAGAATAGTTATTATACAAAAGAAAAATGATTTAAGAAGTTAGCCAACAGAAAGCACTATGTGCAATATTTGCATCAGTTAGTAGTGATAGATTAGGAGTTAGAGAAGAGACACTGTAGTGAAAATGATACGCAATATGTGTCAGAGATAAGTGAGAGCAGGTTACATGACCTGAAACTGCATTCCCAAGTACTGTGTAATGTGAGGTGTTCCTTAAGTTGTGTACAAATTCAGTTTTTTGGTGCTTACAAAAGAGGTCTTGAGTGGTTATGGGATTTAGGGTTATATGATTTTATATTTTATATATATAGATTTATATATATATTATTTTTTTGTATATTTAATTCACTTACAAGTCTGTGCTTTGCTTTGTAGTGGAATGTTTTTTGTCATATATATTTAATTTTGCATACTTGTCTATGTTGTGCTAAATTATACTCTACCCAGGTGCTGTCTATTGAATATTGAATGTTACCAACATGCTATAATCAATAACTGTATTGCTTGAACCACAGTACAATGTCTAGAAGTGTGCTGCATTTCCTTGGCTAAATTGATTGTATTGATACTTCCCCTCCTGCTCTCTCCTTTCTATCTACCTTCCCCTTGGGATAGCTCACTTGTACTTGATGTATGTTTTCCTTTTTTCTCCCTCCTTTCCTTCTTCTACTGTAGTGTTATTATTTCTAGATTTAAATCTGATATTTGTATTTCCTTTTCCTTACGGTGTATCCCAGCTGAATCACCTTGACCCAAGGTGCCTCCCGGTCTCTGCTTGGAATCCCTGGCTTCCTGCCCTTGAACGGACAGAGCATAAGAACTCCTGCTGTTCTTCTATAACTTCCTTGCCTCCCCAGGAATTATTATTGAATGTATGTACCTTGTTACTACTAACTATAAATTACTATTGTCCATTAGTACAGCAACCCAGTGAGCAAAAGCTAGCAGCCTACCCTAGTCTTAATCCTCCCTCCCTACATTTCTGGTGTCTTCCCCATTTTCCCCTGTGTCCATGGCCTACCTTTGCAATCTCTGAGTCTGGCCACTATGTGGTGGCATCTCCTGATTCTTTCTACACCCCTATGTATGACTACCCTATCTTAACCCAACTCTGCACTGTTTTAAGAACCAGATTTAGTCACTCTTTCTTTTTACACCTTCTCTGCCCTGTATAGCCCCTTTCTATTGTGAAACATTCTGCTTGCTTAACTCTGAAACTAAGCACCTCTACTATAGTCTCCTTACCTCAGACATCTTCTCTCCTTCACTGATACACTTTTATCCTCCTCTTCCCGCCCTTGAATGGACCTGTGACCACTCTCTCTGCCTCTGGAATCTCCTCCTCTCTGATTGTCTCTGGAAAATATTTCATATAGATGCTCTAACCCGCTCTGTTCTCCCTTCGGGCTCACTCTGTTCCCCTACCCTACCCCCAATTCCCACTATCACCCTACAACATACTACTTCTACTTAACAACCACACCCCCTACCCCAACAATTTCTTAATTAAGCTATTTTACCTTTTAGGTCCACTCCCTAACCTTTCCACACCTTACTCTGTATTGTTATATTTTATAGCTTCACTCTTACAACCACCTTTTATTTAGTTTTATGGTTCACTTCTTCCACCAAGCTACTTCATCTCACACAACACTTTCGCCTTCTCCCACCTTTATTCTTACACACCTCACTCCCTCCCTCAACATACTCTTAACTCCTTTTCTCAAGCTTCTTCATCTCATACAAGACTTTCTCCTTCTATCATCTTTATTCTTACACACCTCACTCCTTCCCTCAACATACTCCAACTTCTTTTCTATCCATCCTAATGGACCCAACATACAAATCAATATTCACAAACCTACTACTCTTAACTACAACTCTTGCTTTTCTTACAATTCCATACACAATTTCTATATGTTTGGAAAGGTTTCTGAGGTAGGTGTAATGTTTGCTAGTCAAAAGAGTTGGGACAGATTTGGGATGGTTTTGAGTATGTAAGTGAGGCAGCTGTTTTCCTTGGGATTATATGGTGTTGTGATCATAGGTACGAATGAGTTTTGTAGTTTGCAAAGAAGATGGGTGAAGAGTTGTGTGGCATTGGTAGATTCTGCGGAGGAGAATAAAGTGGCTCAGTTGAGAGAGGATATATATGTTGTTAGTTTGGTAATGTTTACTTGAGATTTCTGATGGAACTGTAATGAGTTTTGGAGGGGATTATTTGCAATCATGGTGGATGTCGAAGCTTATAAGACAGTGGTCACTTAGGTTGGGAGGGTGGATAAAGATATGAGAAATAAATGAGGGGTTTCTGTAATAATTAGATCAAGCAGTGACTGGTGTGATAAGGAAGGATTGAGCCTGTTAGGCTCAGAGACAAGTTTTCTGATTTTAAGTAGACTGAGAAGTTTAAGTGTGCAGTTTTGTTGTGGTCCAAAGAGACTGAGGTTAAAGTGACCAAGAAGAATTCCATTTCTGGTATTCCAATCAGATGAAGTTATGTCCTTGAGTAGGTTATTATGCTTTTGTAATGAAACAGGAGGAGGGAGATAGACATCAGCTGGAAAAATTGGGGAGCTAAACAGAGAGTGGATTTGTGTTAGTAACCAATGTGGAAGGGAATCTCAGGAGGCATTACTCTGAGCAAGAAGTTATATGTTAACGTCTGGCTTCAAAAAGAGGAAGAAGAGTTTGTCCTTCTTGCCTTAGTCCTGGCTTGACTTCAAGAAAGTAATCATAGTCTGGGAAAAAGTGGTACATGGAGGGATTTTGTAATTTAATTCAGGATTATAAAATAGTAATGATTTGGGGATTGTGACTACAGATACAAGAGTTTAATTGGTCTATTTTATTTTAAATGTTTTGTGCATTAATAAAGAAGCAGACCACAGTGTTTGGGTGTGAATAAGACTCAGTGTTACTACATAAGAGTAAGAGGAGGAGGAATTTAGACTTGAACTTTGAGGGGATATAAAAGGTTTTAGGTGATATTTAATGGCAGGTGGATGCCAGTTGTATTTATATTTATTTATGTAGTATAAATTGTGCATATGACGAACAGGATGAAGAGATTATAGGATAGCAGTAGGGGAGGAATGTAGAAAGTTTTGCAGTAGTACCAGGGAGGAGAGTGAAGAGGAAGGTGTAGAAAGTTTAAAGACTTTATGGTAAATGGTGTTGAAATGCATCTGTTCTTGGAAGAGGTTTTGAAAATGTGGTGTACTTGGATAAAATGGACAGTATTAGAAAAAAAGCAGAACATGAAGAATGACATTTTATTTCACCTTTTTCCAACAAGAAATAGAACAGCATTTGGAATTTCAGTATTGTTGCTGTTACAAAGGAAAGTGGGATATGTATCTTTAAGTGGAAGGAGGGGCAGGGAACAGGCTGAATAAATTAATGATATGCGGCCTCTGGGAAATTGGGGGTGGGACTGTAGTGAATTGCGGATAGACGGTTGGCATAATGGTTAAGGTGTCTGCCTTACAAACACAAGGTGCAGGGTTTGAGTCTGACATGTGGTAATTGGCTAGGCTTAAAATGGCCCACAAGGGCTCTTAGCCTAGTACTAATCTATGAACCTATGAACCTATGAAATGGGCAGAGAAACACACTAATAGTGATTCATTCAGTTTGAGCAAACTTAGAAGATCCAGGGCTGATTAGAGTTATCAACTGCCTTGCAACTAGGTAAACAGGATTAATATGTCAACAATCACACCACAATCAGTATGTGTTAGGCTCTGTTGTGACTTAGCTTTCAGAAACAGTAATTATAATAAAATGTCAGCAAGCGTTCAATAAAAATGGGGATAGAGTACCAGCAAATGCACCTATGCAATTCCCATGGTCATTCAAAACCAAAAAAAATGTTGACTTTTGGAGTATTACTTAGGTTACTTCAAAACAATACAAAAGTAGACTCTTGTTGCTTTTTAAACAAGGTGGAAAGGTTCAGGGGGTTGTTTGCTTGAAAGTAGCCTCTTAATAAAGGAGGGAGGAGTATGTGATTTCTTAAAAAAAATTGTAACAGAGCCAAAATCACTTCAGGTAAAGCTGCAGGTCAGATCTTAGTCCTTAAATAAGTAGACACAGGAGACATTTCACTGAGGGGAAATATACAGGTGTAGTATAGAGGCAGCAGAGATGGGATGCAGAACTCCCAATATGTTTACGCAAAGCAGACAGAGATATGTAGCCTGTGAGGGAATGAAAATATTTTAGAAAATAAGCAGAAAGTAATACATCAGAAACAGCACTAAAATTGTATATGTGTAGGGGGATGTTAAATGGTAGAAATCATGATGTCATTAAATAATGTAGTATATCACTATCGCATATAGAATGGCCTAAGACAATATAAAAATAATGGTAAACACTACCTTCATTGTAGGGAAGCAAATTATCAATGTAACAATTACATAATATTTTTTAATGCAGTGTTCCAAATGCATCAGCTTTTGCAGTATAATGTAACTACAGTACCAGCTATTTGCAATACACAATAGAAGCATGCTTAAATAAGGTATATTTATGAGAAAGTGTCATTAATAATGCTGAAAAATGGATAATTGTTATAATGTAAAACTTACCCTGTACTTCAGGATTATGGGAATTGGTAAAGTGGTGCTGTTGATTATAATAAAGAAATGATAGAAGGGAAGGGCTACAACAACACTGGTTCAGTGCAAAGTGTGATATGTAAATGGAAGGCTCGAATGAGGTACATTAGCAATGACCATGGAAAAACAAGTAATGCTTATGTTGATTAAGGCAAGAAAACAAAGTTGAAAGGAATGTTGAATGAGAACCACAGTTCACTCACCCTGTCTGCACATGAGCAGAAGACCCATGGCTGATCAGAGTTACCAGTTCTCATATTTTACATTTTTTATTTTAAAGGATATCAGATTGGCTTCTACATCTGAATTAATCATGATGTATGATTTAAAACCTCAAACTGCTTAAAACATCAACAAAATATCATCGACCAAATTTGGAGTTGTGGATAAACTTTTAAATGAAGCCAAATTTGAGTTAGTTAGCGCATGGTTCTCCCTTCTTTCCAGATGGATTCATTTCTGGAATGACTGCTTGGGCAAGAGAATAATTTGATAATTTGGTTCATATCATCTTTAGATATACGCTTCATTATGATGCTATGCCTGGGTACAGATTCTATTTCTCTGATGCTTTAGTAATTGTTTATTGCATAATCATTAAAATCCTAGACGTTTGCATACTTGTTTCAGAATGTATTATACAAATACACACATTTTTAGAATGAACAGAATGTGGTATACATTTGAATTTCTAGCTCTGTTTCCTTTAATAATACAAGTTTTCATTAAGCACAAGGTAAAACAAAAGTTACTTCCTAAGCTGTATATCCTTAAAACACATCATTGTGCACTTTATGATTGGGTGTAAGGTAATCATATAAAATCCAGTGATATTCATGTTAGAATTAATAGCCATGCATTTTTTCAGCATTGTTAATCTTATAATAGTCATGAGTATGAAAAGCAGCTTTCTTTGCTCTTGGAAATGCACTATAAATATATATATATATATATATATATATATATATATATATATATATATATATATATATATATATATATATATATATATATATATATATATATATATATATATATATATATGTGTGTACGTGTGTGTGTGTGTGTGTGTGTGTATGTTTGTGTGTGTTTTGAAACTTATGGAAAAATACTATTTTGTAATTTACAAAATGTTTTCACTTGCTGAAAATTTTGAATACATTGTTATAAAAAACTATAAATACTTTTAATGTAGCTTTCCCTATGGCAAATAGGCTAAAATATAAAAAGATCACCTGCATTCTCCTGTTCTCAAGACACACACTTCTAACCAAAAGCTCTTTGCCTTATCTTTGTATTAAAAAATATCTCCAAAATAGCTCCATCGACTTGGTGTAACCTACCAATCAAACTCAGAAACGGTGAAAACATTGCAGAATTTAAACAAAACGAACTGAACATCTACAACAAGAATACAAGTACCCGTATTTCTAGGACAAAGGCTAATTTCATAATTCTACTCACAACTTAATTATCCAGTATAAAAATATAATGCAACACACAGCTGTAGAATTTGCATTATCCCAGATAATAAATGTGATGCAACATGTAGTTGTAGAACTTACTTTGAAGAGTCATAGTAATCCATATAACTGCTAAATTGTATTATTACTGTAATTAGTTGAGCATTCATTTTATTTATATCTATCACTCAGATATTTTTCACACTTGTATGAAAGTTCATTATACCTTGTTAGGTCAAAAAGCTTTTTGTCTGAAATGTCACCGCATATTTTGTTTCATTTTATGCCTAAACCATTTTTTTCTGCAGTTAGTCCCTGTTAATAAACTCCTTATCAGAGAGCTCATCTAATAGTAACCAGAGCTGATGACGTCACCTACTGGGGTTCCTCCTGTGTGAAGGGCATGCAACAATTAACACCAGCTCAACAACATTAGCACATTCCTCTTCAGGGCTGCCACTGTAGGAATAGAAAGGCATCCTTCTTGAGGTAGTCATGAATCTCTTTTGTGGTGTAGTTACTAGATGGCTGCATATGCTACTTCTGATGTTTGCCATCCAAAAATGTTTGCTTCTGCTTTATATAGTCACTGAGACTGTTGAACATTTTTGGAATCAAGAGAAGCTCATAAACTGCCTCAATGTACTTCTATATTTCTTCACTAGCACACTCACCTTAGGCAGTTCTTTCAGAAATACAGATGCATGGAAATTTTTCAGAAACACAGATGCATGGAGATGTTTATAACTTCAAGGTAGCCACTTTCAACAAATGTAAGATTGTGTTGAATGTACCCATTTTAGTTATGCAGATGTGATACATTTGTTAAGAAATGCTTTGTAACATTAAATTATTGCTACCACTGTAAGAGAGACATTTTGTCCCTAATAACACTATTAGTATACAATGTCTCAAGAGACTATTTACAGTGGCCAAATTAATCTTCATTAAATTACTCACTTTCTTACTAGCAGTTAATCTAAAAGGACAATACTAGCATGTGTTTTTCATTACTCATATAAGGTAGTAGAAACTACACAAATATAAAAGCAAAACATATGTTAAACTAGATGTAAATTGTTTGTTGCCTACCAGTGATCTGTGCGCAATATATTTTACAGCTCCACAAGATGAAGGCATTTATATTGTAAAAATGATTGGAGGTGGTACAATTATACATGCGAGACAAACTTCCCTTCATTATTAATTAAAACTGATAGCCAACTGTTTATACTTCTTTGCTTTTAGCAACAATTGTTACATATAGACTATTGGCATAGCTATGGAAGCTGATATGGCCTCAGCATATGTGAACAGAGTGATGGCTTGTTGAAATACTCACAATTTAAGTATAAGTTTATTAAAAATCATGTTCTATTAACATTTTATTGTGACTTCTTTGTTGTACATCAAGAGACTCAGGGCAGTTTTGACAGATTTTTAGGATACTTGAAAAGTAGTGTTTATTTTAAATGTTCAACTATATCTCCAGCCAGGCAAGGGAGATCTTTACATTTTATAAGAGCACATTCCAAGTCATTAAAACTTAACATATTTAAATGGCAGTTTGTAAGAGTTTTTGTGTTGACTTTTGCCAAAATTGAATTTAAACCTGAAATATAGATATATTGATCAAAGGTTTTACTTGGTCAGTTGAAAAATGGGGACTGGGATGTAGCTATAGCAGATGTTAAGGATAAAAGCAGAAATAAATGTAACCCAGTTACTAAAATCAATGTTCCTATAGATTTCGAATTGTACTGAGTGGACCCTTTATACTTCGGTTATCATCATTTATACCTGTGAGTAGGATAACATCAGAAAGATTATAGCTGTTAAAATTAAAGAATTTGAGAAGTAATATGTCAATATTTTCAGCATTTTTTTGCCAGTAAAAAGGAAGTGCTTGCAAAAATCTGATTGAAAAATCTTTTTTGAGACAACAACTGTGAAGAATAAGAGCAAGATCATATATACCCTTGTAGGTTTTATTAACTTTTTAGCAGTCCATACTTGTGAGTTCTGGTATAACATTTTTAAGTCTGACACATTTTAATTATGAATGAATGAATATGGTATATATGGTCAGTTGTACAGTATGCCATGTCAGTCATTTTATTTGAGGAGAACTGCCAGAAAATTAGGACTAAGAATTGGATATACATTCCAGTGTACCAACTTAAAAAATGTATTCTTTGTTTTAGAAAATGTTATTTATTTATTTTATTTATTTTACATTTGTCTACTGGGATAGTCTGGCTGTACACAGGTCCATTTACAGTGAGTCCTGGGGAGAGACGTTCCACAGCAGGGAACAATAAATAGAATAGGAGACAAACAAGCACATATCAGCAATAATAGTGTATACTAATACAACATGGTTAACATGAAGTAGCATTTAACTGGAGATCAACTTTTAGAGTTATAAACAATGAAGCATATTTACAGCATGCTTAATAAGAAGGAAGGTGTATAGAGTTGTAAAACAGTGAATATTGTGTAATACATGGACATAGCTAGGTATTCATTAGATGTGATTTAAGTGAGTTTTTAAACTGTGTGATAGTGGAGGTAGAAGTCAGAGAAGGGGGGAGGTTATTCCAGGCTTTAGCTATAGTGTGAGAGAATAAAGCTTTCCCTACAGTGTTATTAACCCTATAAATAAAGAGGAGTGATTTTTCAATAGAACAGAGAGGACTTGTTGCTATGTAGTGAGTGAGTAGTTGACAGTGCTAGGGTTTTATTAGGATACTTTAGAATACTGTAGGCTATGACAAGCTGGTGGTAAAGAAGTAGTTGTGGAAGATCAAACCACTGTAGACCCTTAGAGCTTGTCTGTGATGGGTTCTGAAGGTGGAGTTGTTAGCAAACTTGGCAATTTTATTATAACATGACTCAAGTCTGACAAGATCTTTTTTTCTGATGTGGGTAAGAATCAGTGCAGCATACATTAGAATGGACAATAGATGTGTTTGGGCTAGGGTTATCTGTGCCTGATCTGAGAGGAATGTTTTGTGTCTATATAGTGTTCCCATGTTTTTGTGGACCTTTTTGATAGCTTGTGAAATATGGACTTGAAAGGGAGGGTTTTTGTCAATGAGTTTGATGTGGGCAGAAGGAGAAACAATAGTGCCATTTTTGGAAGTGATTGTAAAGGAGAGGAGGTAGATTTAGATTTATTGGAGATGGATTGGAGCAATTTAGTCTTGTTGGGGATTAGGATAACTTGGATATCAGTAATCCATCTTTTCACAGAGCTAAATTATTTCTCAGTGAGTTGTCGTAGAGTGGTAAGTGATGGTGCTGAGCAGATTAGTGCAGAATCATCTGCATGCTATATATGTAGCATGATGGGTAGAAGTATGTAGATTGTTAGTGAATATAGAGAAACGAAGTGGGCCTAATATTGAGCCTTGTGGTACACCTATGGTATTTGAAAGTAAAGGGGATAGTTCACCTTGCCATTGGACAGATTACTGCCTATCTGATGGATAGTTTTTGAACCAGGCAGTAGTAAAAGGGGCAAAAGATAGGGTGGCCAGAGTGTCTAGTAGTATGGAGTGCGAGACCATATCAAATGCTTTGGAGAGATCTAAGAATATAGCAGATACAAAAGTATTGTTATTTCTGTGTTGGTTAACCAAGCTAGTAAAGGAGAGAAGAGCAGTTATTGTGCAGTGATATGGCTGGAAACCATGCTGTGTAGTGGAGAGGAGATTGTGTGTGTTCAGGAATTGCATAACTTGAGAGTGAATACATTTCTCCAGTACTTTAGATAAAGGAGATAGAATGGCAATGGGGTGGTAATTTGAAAAGTCATAGGAATTGCCACATTTATGAAGAGGAATGATATATGATACTGTGCATAGTTGTGGGATATAGGCTTCCTGTATAGAGCGGTTGATGATAGAAACAGGCTTAGATAAGGATTCAGTAGCTATTTTAGGAAGTTAGTAGGTAGACTATCAGCTGCAAGGGTGGTAGGTTTCAGTTTTAGGATGAGTTTTTTGATTCTAGAGGTGGGAACAGCTGAGAGAGTAAAGGAAGGAATGTTATCTGGACATTTGGTTGGGATAAATGTATAGTTGTTATTGGATCATTTGGAGGATAATGCTAGAATGGACTCAGTGAAATTCTGATTGAATTGAGAGCCTATGTCATTAGTATTACTGGTGGAGCTGAGAGCTGGGGTGGTAGTTTTGCCTGATTTTAGTAGAGAGTTGATAGCTGGCCAAAACCTTTGAGTATCTTTTGAGTGTTTGCTTTGGATGTCATGGAAATAGTTCTGTTTATCAAGGTTGATTTGTTTCTTGGCCTCATTCCTAAGTTGAAGGTAGTTTTGTTTGGCCAGGCTAGTGTTATCCCTTTTCCAGATTTTACAAGCCTTATCTCTGGACTTTAGTAGGGCTCTTGTGTCCCTACTTAGCCATGGTGCATAGTTTACCTTAACTCTAATCTTCCTGATTAAGGACATTGGTGAGAGTACTGTTAAAGATGTCGACTGCCTGGTCTAAACCTAGTGTTCATAGTGGTTCCCAGTTACTTTGTTTTAAAATAGTGTTAATATCCAGTGGGTTTAGTTTGTGGTAATCTCTGATTTGTCTATAAACTATGGGCTTGGGTACGTTAGTGCTTTTGTGTAGGAGGAATGTGGGGAGGTGGTCACTAAGACCACCTGGTAGACACCCTGTTTGGTAGTTTTGTTTGGGGTAATTGACTAGTGTCCAATCTAGAACAGAGTGTTTTGGGATTTTTTTTTATCTACTCTAGTGGGTTCTATTGTAAAATATTGGCCTGAGTCCTAAGTTGTAGGTAGTTTTGTTTGGCTAGGCTAGTGTTATTCCTCTTCCAGATTTATTAAAATATTGTATTATTTATATTTATTATTTATTTAATATATTGTATTAAATGAAACATAGACAGACAAGGAAGCCTTGCTGAACAAAAAGGACAGTAATTGGCAGATTTTACTTGAGGCAAGCTATCTAAAAGGGCTTAATAAATATTGTTATGAAAACCTTAACTTCTGCTAGAGTAATTCAATACATTTTATATTTTAGTATGCATTTTTCTAATTTTACATTTTACACCACATTAGTTTGATGAATTTTTAGTTATTTTAACAGTACACTTATCTTTTTGTGAAGCTTTCCTTATTTTTGTTATATGACTGATAATTTTTATCATGTACTCCTTAAGCTGAGGTTATATAGAATTTTAATTAATTGGTGGTTTTTAGTCTGAAGTCCAAAGGAAGTAAGATCAAGAGTATTTACTGTTTGTTATAGCAATGTCCTTCATTTGTCAAGAAATTTTATTTAATTTTTTTCTGTTTTGTTAGCTTATGAATTTTTCATTGTTGCCCTGAATCCAGTTGCTTACTTAGAAAGCCAGTATCATAAACTAGTCTGGTACTGAAAATCCTAGGGAGGTAGCTTATCAAATAACACCAGGTTGCCAAATAAGGCCAGTGATATGTTGGAAAGTACATGGCATAATCACATGTACCCTTTGCATTTTTCACTAACATATCAGCATATTCTCATGTAACCACAAAAGACTGTTTACTTCATAGTTTGGGTTTATAAAAATGCAGTAGTAGCATGTCAAAAGAAGTTAACTCACAATTTTCAGAAAGAAAACGAGTGTCAACATTATATATATATATATATATATATATATATATATATATATATATATATATATTTATATATGTATGCATACAACTTCTGAAAAAAAAAGTTTGACTTATTTTTGATTGCCTCAAGTGATCACAAATGAATGAAACCTCTGTAATGAAAACTGCTTTCTTGAGTAAAAAATAACAAGAAAAAGGTACCTTGCACCACCCGTACCCCCACTATCTATATACGCATATATACATATATAATATACATATGTACATGCCAAGGCTGAGGTTGCAACATCATGGGGAGATCCTTGTATACTCAAAATTTGTCCTTCCAGAGGAAAGCTTGTAGATCACACACAGCAGTGATTAAACATAGGGGTGTTGATTTATAATGTTTGCAGTGATTACACATATGGGTGTTGATTTATAATGTTTCAAACTTAAGACTGTTTTCCATCTACATCAGCACATGCATGCATGATATTTGTAGTCTGCACTGTATTTTTATTTTAATAACATCGGCTTTCATAAAGATACAGCTAATATTTTGCTTCCATCTACATCAACACATGCATGCATGATATTTGTAGTCCGCACTGTATTTTTATTTTAATAACATCGGCTTTCATAAAGATACAGCTAATATTTTGCTTTAAAGACAGCAACTATCACACGAAAACTTTACATATTCATTTACAATATTTACAAAAAAAATCCAATACCTTTTGTTACTTGGAGTGCCTTACACGTCTTCATAGATGTGTTATACATCTGTTTTCAGATATATGTAGATATGCTGTTTGGCAGCATTCAGATCTATCTATTATCAACATAAAATGCTTTTGCTTCTGATACTGGTCTTGACTTTAGCTACCCCATGGAAGACTTAAGTCTGACTCTTTCCATTATATTCTTAGGTAGACAAATCCAGTAAGCTAGTACCATTTAATGAATGCTGTTTGACTTCTAGTTAGAATAACAGGTTGTTTAAGTAGTTGCATACCCTCTTGTCCCCTCAATGTAAATCTGGTCCTCAATGGTGGGGAACAAACTTCATACAGGAAATTGAATGGCAATGTGTTTAGAAGAAAAGACGGTTTTGGCAGAAATTGATAGCCATTTTGATCTCTCTAGAGTAATGCAGTAATGTTCCTTGTTGTCAGGTTGATAAATTAACCTAAGAGTTTTTATTGTTTTTTTTTTTACTGTGACTAGTATTAATGTTATTTTGCATTAGGATAAATGAAAGATGAGTAATCAAAGTGCACGTCTTGAAAACAGCACTTTTATAGCAATGGTATCTAGCCTCTGGGGTAAGTAGATGTGATTTTATATGATATCTTTAATTGTTTTAAGACTTTGTCTGCTTGAATGTCTATGTGAAAAAAATATATAAGATGGTCATCACGATGTATTCCCAGATAACTTGTTTTGCTTGGTTTGCATTAGTGGTATTCCACTTTGATCCTTGAGAGTCATACTTTAAGCTTTAGTTAACCTCCGTGGAGTGTCAAATATAATTAGTGTTGTCTTATTGGTGTAGTACCTTAGTAGGGAGTTATAGAAGAACTGTATTTAGAAAAGGTGATACATTTAAAATTAAAATAAAGTTCATGTGTAAATTTTGAGGGAAATGAATGAAAGTTTCATATCAACCACACAATTAAAGTTTGGCAGAAAGGATACATTGAATTTTAAAGGAAGAAACAACAAAAAAAAATACTGGTAAATGGTACACTTATGCCTTATATATCACTTTAATAAAACTGCTATGATCTTAAAGGCTATTGCTGTGATTTCTAATATCTGTAGGCTGAGAGATATGAAGTTTAGTAGAAAGGATAAATTGAATTTTAATGGAAGGCACTACAAAAAAGTTGTTGCAATATACTGGAAAAGGGTATACTCACATTTACATATTATTTTAATAAAACTGCTGTATTCAAAGGCTATTGCTATGATTTCTAATGTTTGAAGGTTGAGAGAGGTGCATCACCACATGTTTATCTTAATATAATTGAACAGATGCAAAGAACTATGCTAACTATGGTTACTCAGTTTTGCCATTTTGCCGGTAAATACCTAATATTAGCTACTTCAAGTCATTAAATGTAATTTTAAAAATAAGGATATAATGCTTTGATGTATGTTGTGGATTGTGCTCCATGTGAAGACTCTTTAGCAGCAATCTTTTTAAAAAATTTTGTTTAAGTACATGCTTGAGAAACATGCCCAGTGTAATGGTCGATTGCTTTCCACATTTACTGCTCATAGTATAATGTGATCAAGAGATCAGTATTAGCTAACAAAATGAAAACTCACTGCTCTAGCCACAGCTAATTATTACTCCTGATTGCAATGAGAAAGTCGTAATAGGGCTATGGTGTCAGATGAAAAAAGTATGAAGCTTAGGGGATGCATGTGTCTCAGTGCATGCATTTGCACTAAGAAGACAGAACACAAGAAAAGCATGCTAATACTTCAAAGGGACAACTGCACTGCTTAAATCAGTTTTTCAATACATTAAGGGATATAAACGGCTGTATAGGATAGCAGGAAAAAGGGAGCACAACAAGCAGAGGAAATCCCACAAGGGAAACAAATAATGTAGGAACAGAAGGGGAGGGAGAAATGTTTTTGTGGGACAGATACCATTTTTCTCAAGAGGAGCAACTGAGGAAGGATATAAGAGAAGGGAAGGTATGGCAAGAGGTTGAGAGGACCAAGCAGAGGAAAACACACAACAGAGACTAAAGAATAACAGGAGATACTGATACACTATAAGAGGTGAAGAACATGAGAGTCAGAGGCATTATACAAATAAAGGGAGGACAATGGTGATGGGGAGGACAGGACAATAAAAAAGGGAAGGGCATTGCCACAAAATGTAGTCTTGCAGTAGGATTGTGAATATGGTATGTACAGTTCCAAATCTTCACTGCCATTGAAATTCCCAAGGGGATGCTAGACAGCTCCCTGTCCACCCCCCACACTGTGTCCTGCTTGAGCTGTTGCTGACATGGTTACTGAGGATGTGACTCTACAAGTTGCAAGAGCAACCTTTCCAGGTGGCCAGTGAGGGCATCCAGTCACTGGTCCACCAGCTCCTCCAACACCTCTGCCAGCTTCCTGCAGATCACTTGCTCATCACCCCTGGCAGAGCAATATGTGAGAATGATGGTGCTCCCAGGCAGTAAGGCAGCACTAGGAGGAGAATAAGTCATTACTTTACTGTCCCCTGATGAAGTCACTGTGGATGTAGACATATTTTTGCTAAATACATTATACAAATTATGAGTACTGCTGCAAAATCCTTAAAAGCTTATTAGTGGCATGGATGTCTGATATGTAATAGATGCTGTGCTATGTTGTACTGTTCTAATGAGTGGTTACAGGTAAGCAATTTGACAGTGTATCTCACGTGCATATTGTATTCAGGTGTAGGAGTGCTACTTTATCTACAAAATTCTTGGATGTCACTGTAAGTGTACTCTCTTCTAAATATTATGTACTGTGACACTTGCATGTGTACAGACCTGCATCTGGAAAAGTTTCACATCAAAATAGCATACAAACCTCTGCACCAATACCTCTATATGTAGACATATCTACTGTACATTTACCACACAGGAGATAACTGATATGCATGCTGTTACCGCAGAACTAATGCAGTAATGCATATTACTCAAGCAAATGCATTTAAATGAAGAAAGTGAAGACAAACACACCTTGATACCAGAAAACCTTTCCATCTATATCCAGTACTTTGGACAAGTCTCCTGTGTAGTCACCTGAACCATATCATAAGATTTAACCATTTAGTTGCATGACTACAACTTGCTATGTATTAATCAAAAAAAAAAAAACAATTATCACAATAGGTGAGACAGAAGCTTACAGCAGATCTCAGGTGCCCTCACTCTGATCATTTTTCTTAGCAGTTCAGAAAGTCAGGATGGTGCCTCCACTCGTCACTGTAGTAGTTCATGTGCCAGAATCATGCTGCAGGGCACCACCAGATATATCCAGGTAGTGAAAGTATGTTTAATGATGACCTGGGTTTGTGACAGGGCATAGTTGTAGTCATTATATGACATAATCTGTGGATTTCTGATAGATGCTTCATCAATGGCTACAAGACTTAATTAGTACCACCAATAATATGTCATGTGAAAAAATCTCAGAAACTGTTGATGTAGTTGACATGTGTGCCATATGTAGGAGTCATGGATGCTTCCTGGTTGTACCCCATTAAATTAGGGAAACAGAGTATGCCTTAAAAGTCTTGACTATCTCCTCTTTGACACAAGGAAACCAAAAAATTATGGGATGGAATCTCCTCCTTACTTAATCCTGGTAAAAAAGAAAACCCATGCCCTGACCCTAATACCACAGATATTGACCTAGCAAACACAGTTCAACTCTTTCTTCATTTCCATTGCCAAACTAATAACCTCCTTTACAAACCATCCTACTTCCACATCCCTACCTACACCTAACTCTTCCTCCTCCAGTACCTCCCCTTTCTCATGTATCTCCACCTCCCAAACACCTCCCTTCTCCATACAACCCATCCCCATCTCTACCATAAAATTTATTATTATTATTTTATTTTACATTTGTTTACCGGGATAGCCCGACTGGATACATGTCCATTTTCAGCAGAGGCCCGGGGAGAAAAGCTCCACATAGACACACTTACATAGATTGCACAGAAGTTAGCAAACAATTGTAAAAACAAAGTGATTATATACAATGGGTTAGTAGTGTTCCCTAGTAGGGACTCACAATTCTCATGAACAGACAATTAAAAGTAAGAGACATCAGATTGGAAGCAGAGCTTGGTGATGTAGTTACAAGTTATGATAATTGCAGAATATGTTTTTAGTTTATAACTTAATCAGGGCTGGTACATGGGCATAGCCAATTCACTTTGAGATACTGTTTGAGGTTTTTTTGAAGAGACTTTTGGAGGATTGTAGGGTTATACAGTATGGCAATGAATTCCAGGTTTTGCCAATGAAGATGGCACACAAGGATTCACCAGCAGCATTATTAGCTTTGTGGGTTTGGGCCAGTAATTTATTGGCTGACCGTAGGGATCTTAGGTTGCTATATGACTTAATAATATTTTTAAGTGAGGGGATAACCTCAAGGTGGGAGCAGCTATGCTGCACGGTCTCTACCCACTTGTGATTATTGGGTCTATGAATTGCACATGCCCTGTGAGCGGCTGCACACATTTTCCAACTACAACACTGAGATTATTTCTGAATCTCAGGGTGTGTATTCAGTCTTTATTTTTCTTAGAAGGATATTTTCAAACTCTGCTTGTCCACTTCATTCTAGTATGAGCGTTGACTATACTGGTGCTGTGTGTACAACATGCAATGTTTTAATGCATTCAGGCTCAAAACACACAATATTAGCCTGTGCATGACTGCTTATTGCTTTGATGTTATACGATTATTTTGCTGACTGCATTGTTTTGATGTTATATGTTTATTTTGCAGACTGCATACTTAGTTAATGTATTTCTTTTTTTAATTCCTGTTATAGGGCTCTGGTCAAGTGGAAGTTATTTGGCATTAGCACATTAATAAATATGAGAAGTTGTAGTACCTGGAAGCGAGTAATTGAAAAGACAAAGTTGTATGCAGTTTCTTGTCAGAATGCCACTGTTTTTTTTTTTTTTTTTTTTGCATTATGTGCCTTATCTAAAATTTAGCTGACTACTGACTTGCCAGCAATGACATAAAGGTAAATTTCAGGAATGTATTGTGATTTCACAGGTAACATGTGGAATGCATGTGCCATAATTCTCTTAGAAAATGGCATTGCTTATTTTATTTATTTTACTTTTTTTATTTTACATTTGTTTATCTGGGATGTATGAATGGACCAGTGGCCCCTTTTCATCTGAGGCCTGGGGAGAAAAGCACTACATTACAAAAACATATTACAAACACTACAAGAAACTGATAACAATCAGGAATACATACCTTTGGTAAATATAGGCAATAAATAGTTTATACATAAACAATAAAATCTGAAACAGTAATATAAACTGGGAAAAAAATAAAATACAATACACCACAGAGTAACCAGCCAACAATCCACTTTATTAGACAGAGATTGAATGCTTTCGTCCCTCTGAAATGGGGACTTCATCAGAATGTAAAAATTGAATGATCAGTCCTGCTAAATACTATACAGACAACTGCAGTTGGTTAAAACCTCACCAATTACTTGCCAGTTTGAAACCAGTAAGACACACATCAAAGGTTGCCCATTTTAAAACAGTTAAAAAAAAAAAATATATATATATATATATATATATATATATATATATACATATATATGTGTGTGTGTGTGTATGTATATATATATATATATATATATATATATATATATATATATATATATATATATATATATATATATATATATATATTTAAATATATATATATATATATATATATATATAGATAGATAGATAGATATGGGATCCATACAGATGCTTGACTGCATCTTTCCCTGAATCCTAATTTGGTGAGCATACTTGCGCAAAAGTACTGTTCACCGAAGCAGCACTTTCGCGTAAGTATGCTTGTTGTTCCAGTTGTACTATGGTGCTGTAAGGGAAAATTCCCTTTTCCTCACTGTAGTGCGACCTCAGACTGAGAATATTAAAGTAGGGAGGTATAGGGGTGCAGGGGAGATTGCCCCCCCTGAATTCAAGTAGATTTAGTGTTTTTATTTTTTAACATACTTTAACAAAAGTGCTTTTTCGATGAAAGCGCTTTCGTTAAAGTGTATTCGGTGGTTTTGGATTTGGGCTTTTGAACATTCGTTCAAAAGTCATATATATATATATATATATATATATATATATATATATATATATATAAAATGTATATACTTCTAACCTCTTGTTTTAAATCTTTTATACTTTTCAGACAGTATTCTTTGCCAAAAGTGCAATAAATTTCTTTTGCCTGCTATACATATCCAAATAAAATAATATAATAACATAACAGGTCCTCTCAGAGCCTGTCAGCTTTCTCTTTTAAGAATGAAACTATTGACCTAGATTCATTCAATCCTGGGGGATAATTGCAGCTAACCTCAGTTTCCATTGCAACTCCTTTCTATGCAAAAGATTTTTCCAGTCCCCTTCCGTGGGATCTGTGTTAATGGTTTCCAAAATACCAATTGTAAACTTACTGAAGTTTTCACATGTTAGAGAATGTCTGTATAAAGCATTGGTTTCTTTTTTATACTTAATTTCGTAAGTATGATCATATATCCATTTTTTAAGGGTCCGCTTGATTTTTCCTATATAATATGCAGCACATGTTTCACATGTGGCCAAGTAAATTAATTTGGAGCTTAAACAGTTCCCTCTCTTGAATGTAATTTTGCTATGAATTTAATTTACCAAATTAATACTAACTTCTTTAGAAATAAATGGAAATTGACTACATCTACCACAAAGTCTTGTACCAATTAATGGACAGATACTAACATTTCCTTTATTTTCCAACAATGTTTTAACATTGCTACCTACCCTGTTGATAAATAAGGGTTCCTCTCCTGTCATTCTTCGGACATCTTGGTTAACCTGAAAATACTCCAGTTTTTCTTGATTATGTTTTTTATCGCCACTGAAATGGGGCTGTGCTGTATAATACATGCCCTTTCAAAATTCTTAGGTGATATGGTGTCATCGATCACTTTATTGTTCTTAAGGTTTATACCCAAAAGGAGTTTGTACCTATTACCTTATTCATTGTAAAACCCTGATATAATATCATCCACCATTTTTATGGGGTAGTCCCTTTCTTTAAACATATTGCCCAAAGTAATCAGTTCCTCCTTAACATCAGGGAATTCTGATGTCATACAAGCAATTCTTATAGCTTGCCCTTTAACCAGAGTTTTTTTTCTGAGACATAGGGTGGCAGCTAGAAAATTGTTGATAAGAGTTACAAAAGGTACTTTTATGGAAAATGTTTGACTTAAATTCTTTTCAGTATGTGAAATGATAGTGTGTAGATAGTTATTTTTTGTACTGTCCCTTTTAAATTTAAATTCTAAACAACTGTTGGTACCATTTAAATAATCAATACATCTGGGTATGTCATCTTCTTTGCCTTTGCATAATATAAAAGTGTCATCCAAAAACCTCACGTACAATATGATGTTCCAAAACTCACAATGGAAAGCATGTCAGAGTTCCCATCCTAACAGTACCAAGTCAACATATACAGGGGCACATGCTGCCCCATAACTATTTCTCTCAATTGCTGGAAATATTGACCTTTGAAAAATATATAGTTATTCTCTATATTCAAGGCCATCAATTCACATACCAGGCTAACTTGATCAGGTGCAAGGGTAGATCGAGTGTAAAGTATCTGCTCAAACAGTTCTAGCCCTTCCATTTTAGGTATGGATGAAAAAAGATCTTTAACATCTACTGTCAAAAAATTAATTCCTTAGACCAGATTTCTTGTTTTAATAGCCCTAGGAATTCCAATGAATTTTTAACTAAATGGTGGGTATTCTCCAGTACATGTTTAACCATTTTGTCAATCATCACAGACAAAGCATGTGTCTTTGCATAGCTGAAACAATTGGTCTGAATGGAGGGTCGATAATACTGTTGTATATTTTTGTTATTCCAAATATTGAGGGCACCTTGGGGTTGTTGTTTGATAAGAACCCATAAATGTCATAAATGATGCGCTGTTCTCATAAATATTCCTCTAAATAAGAGCTTATCCAGCCATGTGAAATATTGATTTGGTTCTTGGATACTTGTGTGTAACTTGTTTCATCAAACAGTATTTTGTGCTTAGCATTAGAGTAATCTTGAGCATTGAAAATAACCAACCCTCTCCCTTTATCTGGTGCCATAATACATATTGTATTGTCTTCTCTTAATTGATACAATAAAATGTGTTCTGTTTGTGTTAAATTACTGTACAACCTTTTCACATATCTCCATAAGTGGTAGATGTCCTCAACTACTGAAGATTCAAAAACATTAACTGGTGGGTGAAATGGATGATTTAAATAAGCTCTTTTTCTTTAATGTATGACAATTACCCATAGTTGGAAAAAAAAAAGAAAGCTAACAAATAAACTAGCATGAAATAGCTTGCGCTATCATAGAGAATTGACTGATCAGTAGATCAATATCATGGTTTTGGTGGTAACTATTATGTGATACATGTATGGTATATGAACACGAATATGGATGATTGTTGCTAG